>NC_045967.1:61166370-61206370 GCF_010909765.2 Amblyraja radiata | reverse complement strand
AATTTCCAAGAGCTGGTGACACCAGGTGGTTTATGAAATAAACTTAAAAGAACGTTGAAACTACAAAGATAGCTGGGATGTTAGAAGCTTGCACAGAACATAACATCTATCTCTGCCTTAAAAATACCCAGTGACTAGGCCTCCACATCCACTCCCACATCTCTAACACGTGCGGGTTTATAGGTCAATTGGCTTCTGTAAATTCTGTAATAATGTGTAGGATAGAACTAGTGTATGGGTGAGCATAGGTTGGCACAGACTCAGTGGGCCGAAGGGCCTGCATCCACCCTGTATTTCCATTAAAACCAAACACAAATTAAATCTATGACCATGAGGCGAGAGGAATGAATTGTTCGAACGCCAAAGTGGACAGTTAATAAACTCCGTCAGACAATGGACAATAGGTGCAGGAGTAGGCCATTCGGCCCTTTGAGCCAGCACCGCCATTCAATGTGATCATGGCTGATCATCCCCAATCAGTACCCCGTTCCTGCCTTCCCCCCATATCCCCATGACTCAGCTATCTTTAAGAGCCCTATCTAGCTCTCTCTTGTAAGGAAATAAGGGGGGAAAATAGGATACTGGAGAAAAAAGCCAAATTTGAAATGTAAATGCAAGGTAGGAGTTTCCATGTGTTGGAAGGAACTGCAGATACACCAAAGATAGACATAAAGGGCTGGAGTAACTCCAGCATTTTGTGGGTAGACATAAATGCTGGAGAAACTCAGCTGGTGAGTAACAACATGACATACAGTGACAGTTACGAATGACTCAGAAAACACTAAACATTAATAATAATAAGACATTAATGATAAAACACCATTGATCAAACATGTGAACCAATAAAATACCAGATCAAAGGGAGGCTGCAGATTATTGGCTGTTGAGTAGAGCAACTACTCGTGGATAAAAGCTGTTTTTATGTCTGGCTGTGGCAGCTTTGACAATCCGGAGTCGCCTTCCAGAGGGAAGTGATTCAAAGAGTTTGTGGCCAGGGTGAGAGTGGTCAGAGATGATCTTGCCCGCTCGCTTCCTGGCCCTTGCAGTGTACAGTTCATCAATGGAGGGAAGGTTGCAGCCAATAACCTTCTCTGTTGATCGAGCGATTCGCTGCAGCCTCCAGGTGTTGTGCTTGGTGGCTGAGCCAAACCAGACCATGATGGAGAAGGTGAGGACAGACTCTACGATGGCCGTGTAGAATTGGACCATCATTGCCTGTGGCAGATTGTACTTCCTCAGCTGCTGCAGGAAGTACATCCTCTGTTGTGCCTTTCTGACTGTGGAGTCGATGGTAGTCACGCAAACCTCCACAGTCGCCGCTGCGGGCGGCCAGATGTACATCTATGGAGCGAAGGATTAATGATGTTTCAGGTCAAGACCCTTCTTCAGACTGAGGTGGGGGTAAGGGGGGCGGGAAGAAGAAAGGAAGAGACAGAGACAGTGGGCTGTGGGAGAGCTGGGAAGGGGAGGGGAAGGAGGGAGAAAGCAGGGACTACCTGAAATTGGAGAAGTCAATGTTCATACCGCTGGGGTGTAAACTACCCAAGCAAAATATGAGGTGCTGCTCCTCCAATTTGCGGTGGGACTCACTCTGGCCATGGAGGAGGCCCAGGACAGAAAGGTCGGATTTGTAATGGGAGGGGGAATTGAAGTGCTGAGCCACTGGGAGATCAGGTTGTCCATCTTGGCAGGAATTTCCATTGCTGTTTACACAGTGTTAGATGGTGAGAGCGGGTCTCCTTAAAATTAATGGGAGTTAGTCATGGAAAGTCGGAATGGCAGCAGGAGTCAACAAACAGCCTGCCTCCGTCTTCAGTGGAGAGGATATGACTAACGTGCCAGATATAGCTGTATAGGGAGGGAGCAAATCTGGAAAATCACCAGGGAAGTTTCACCGAGAAAACGGACGGGATTGCAGGACAAATCCCATCAGTGATTTTACTCCCCGGGTGGCCGATGGGATTGCCGATGTGTTCGTGGGCTAATGGGACCAGCCCAGTATTTCTAACTTGGTCGGCATGGACAAGGCGGGCCGAAGGGCCTGTTTCCGTGCTGCACAGCTCCATGGCAGTGTGCCAGGTCAGAGTGTGTCTATTCCTGGTTGGGCTAGGTGTAGTGAACAATGTGCCCCGTGGATTGGGCCTTCACAAGATCATCGCAGCAGATTAAGGCTATTTGGCCCATCGATGGGCTTGATGGGCTTGTGGTGGCCATTACCCCAACTCCAGTGGTGTGGGTGGGGCCGGCGGGCGGCAGGGATGGGCAAGGCTGCACTATCACACCTGGACTTTGGATCCTTCCGAGAAATGTCCGTGATCCAGATTCACAATGGTGTTGCCTAGTGCATTACTCTGTGCAGAACTGCACTTTAATCCAAACGCAGTCAGTGCACAGATAAGCATGCTAATTAATCTCACTTCAACCTTTCACCAACATGCCTAGGTTCAGCAACAACCCAGAGGCACGTGAGCCGGGGTCGGGGGTCAGGGGTCAGGGGTCGGGGCCCCAGAGTTTACAGAATCAGCATGTGTTTGTGCAGCTTAGTGTTTTGGAGGAGGTGTGTGGGGTGAGTCTATGACACAGTGGGGGCCTGGAATTCACTGCCAGGATGGGTGGTGGCGGAGGCTGGTGTGTTAGTGACATCTAAGTATTCTTAAAGAAGGAACTGCAGATGCTGGAAAAATCGACAAAAATGCTGGAGAAACTCAGTGGGTGAGGCAGCATCTATGGAGTGAAGGAATGGGTGACGTTTCGGGTCGAGACCCTTACCGCAGACACCACCACCACCACCCCTCCTTCTCAATCTTCTCAAACTCGATCATCGGTTCACGAGTTGGACGGGGCGCCGGACTTTGCGCGCGATGTCGCGTGGCCCCCGGGCCAAAACACCTCAGTTGGCCCACCGGCTGGGCTTTGTGTGCAGTCCAGCACCCGGGTCAACTCATTGTTCATTCACCCAGCCACGGCCGAGTCGGTCAACGAATTGTTGTCGGGAATTTGTCCCTTATTTTGATCTTTTGTCCCTTATTTGGGAGTGAGGAAGTTGGCAACCTTAGCCCGGTATAAAAAATACCCTTCCGCTATCTCCTGCTTCCAAGATATTGCCCAACACAATCGACTATGTGTGTGTGCTGGCCACAGAAGCAGATCTACAAACACATATTCCAATCTCCCCACACTCTTATATCTCCACTCTTACAGCAACATTTCTCACTTTACAAGTTGTTCACATACCATGCATCTCAGTACACTACTAATAGTTGCTTTGTAATCATGTGTTGTCTTTCCACTGAGTGGATAGATGGCAACAGCAGCTTTTCACTGTACCTCGGTACACGTGACAATAAACAGAATGGAACTGAGCTGAACTCTGCTTCCTTCCATGAAGCCATTTCTCGATCAGGATCTGACCTAAATCTCTGCTTGAGTTGTCAACGGCAACTGACATTGGGCCAACTTCCTTCCCGCCAACTGTGTTTGGCATCGGGCTGTGATAAGGGACTCGCAACCTCCCTGCTGACTGCGCTCATTACTGCTTCTCTCCAACTGCTGGAGAGACTCAGCAGGTCAGGCAGCATCTGTGGATAGATGCTGGGCACAGGGAGTGGACAGGTGGCGTTCCGGGTCGGGACCTTTCTTCTGACTGAGCGCTTTTGTTTAGTTTACTCCAGATTGCAGCAGCTTGCCACTGAGTTTCTTGTCCCCCCCACACAACCAAGCATCTCCACCCGAAACGTCACCCATCCTTTTATCCAGTGATGCCGCTGAGTTACTCCAGCTCTTTGTGTCCATCATTGGTATAAAGCAGCATCTGCAGTCCCTTCTTTCTACAAGGTTATGTTGGAGGTCAGGCAGCGGCTGCTGAGAGTGTTTATTTGTCACCTGTGCTGGCAACGCTACAACATACTGCTTCCTTATTGAAGGGGAACAACCTGCAAACACAACATCACACAGATAAATATATAACCATCCACAATGCAATCATTTAATGACCATCATACTAGGTCACCATAATAGCGCAGGAACTGAAGTCCGTAGAGCATCCAAGGACACAGTCCACAGGAGATCACAATCGCTGAGGTCAGTGTCGTGCAGTGTTCAAGAGCCTGATGGTTGTTGGGAATAAGCTGTTCTTGAACCTGGAGGTCACGGTTTACAGGCTCCTGTACCTTCTTCCCCATGGTAGCAGCGAGATGAGAGCGTGGTCTCTGATGATGTGGGTCTCTGATGATGCTGGCTGCCTTTTTGAAGTAAAACAGAGTTAGCGTTTCAGTGGAACCAAAAATGAGCAAGCAACCATTGTGGGGACATTCTAGATGCTCAGCTATTACTGAAGGTCATTTGGCCCATCGGACCTATACTGTCAGGAGAATAGGATTGAGAGGGAAAGATAGATCACCCAGGATTGAATGGTGGAGTTGACTAGATGGGGCGAATGGCCTTATTCTGCTCCTAGACCTATTGAACTGATGACCCGATGGGTCGAAGGCCTACTTCTGCTCCTGTGACCTATGAGCATCAAAGAACAAGGTGACAGTGCCGGCTGGTGTGATGACTAATGTTAACCAGATCCACCAAGGGGAGAGGGTGGCGATCAAACAAAGGCAACTCCAGTTAGCATCAGCATAAGGAAAATGGTACAAAGGCTAAAGCAAGATTGAAGACTCTTTATCAAAACGCACACAACCTTTGGACCAGGGAGGGTCATTGTGTACAGTGTTGGTCACTCTGCTAGAAGATGGCATTGATCGGAAAGAGTACGGAGAAGATTTCTGAAGATGTAGCTAGGACTGGAGGGCCAAAGCTACAGGGAGAGGTTCGGCTGGCTGGGACTTTATTCCTTGGATTGCAGGAGGCTGAGGGGCGATCTTATAAAGATCATAGAGTCATACATGTTCCCAATGTTGGGTGAGCCCAGAACCAGGGGCCGTTGTCTTAGAATAAAGGGGAGGTCATTTAAGACTGAGGTGAGAAAAAACGTTTTCACCCAGAGAGTTGTGAATTTATGGAATTCCCTGCCACAGAGGACAGTGGAGGCCAAGTCACTGGATGGATTTAAGTGAGAGTTAGATAAAGCTCTGGAGGCTAGTGGAGAACAAGGGATATGGGGAGAAGGCAGGCACGGGTTATTGATAGGGGACGATCAGCCATGATCACATTGATTGGCATTGCTGGCTCGAAGGGCCGAATGGCCTCTTCCTGCACCTATTTTCTATGTTTCTATATCTATGTTTCTATAAAGTCATAGCGATACTATGTGGAAACAGGCCCTTCAGCCCAACTTGCCCACACAGTTGCACCAGTCCCAGCTGCCTGCGTTTGGTCCATATCCCTCCAAACCTGTCCTATCCATGTGTATAAAATCACGAGGGGAATATATACATGGTGAATAAATAGGAATATATAGACTTTACTTTAGACCAGAGATATGGCGGAAACAGGCCCTTCAGCCCACCGAGTCCGCGCTGACCAGCGATCACCCCGTACACTGGTACTATCCCACACACTGGAAACAATATTCATTATCATTTATAACTACAAACTTGTGCGTCTTTGGAATGTGGGAGGAAACTGGAGCATGCGGCGAAAACCCACGTGGTCACAGGGAGAACGTGCAAACTCTGTACAGACAGCACCTGTAGTCAGGATCAAAGCCTGGTCTCTAGCGCTGTGTGGCAGCGACTCCACCGCTGCGCCACCGTGCTCTGGCAGTTCATTGCATGGTTTGAAATAAAACAAAATGTGTACATTAAACCCTGTAAAGAACAAAATGCCGGGCGTGGCTCAGGAGACGTTAAAGTTAGCACGAGATCAAAGGGTGAAGCTTCACGTCTCGCCAGCAGGTCTGAACGCTGGAACCGTTCCAGACTTCATTATAGGAGCTACAATAAATGAAATAAGGGGAAAATAAAGAATTGTACTTCCGTGAGAATGTCAAAAACAGAGATAATGCTGGGGAACAAGGAAATGGAGAGATGAATGAGGCCACAGCCTCAGAATTAAAGGATGTTCCTTTAAGAAGGAGATGAGGAGGAATTTCTTTAGTCAGAGGGTGGTGAATCTGTGGAATTCATTGCCACAGATGGCGGTGGAGGCCAAATCAATGGGTAGTTCTAAAGCGGAGATTGATAGGTTCCTGATTAGTAACAGCATCAAAAGTTACAGGGTGGAAGCAGGAGAATGGGGTTGAGAGAGTGAGAAAGATATATCAGCCAGAGCAGTATTGATGGGCTGAATGGCCTAATTCTGCTCGTACATCTTATGGTCTTAAAGTGTAGATGGCAAAGTGCAAGGTGTGTATGGAGGTAGGTTGGAAGATTGGGAATCCATATGGAAGCCACAGGATCCGATGTAAGTTGGCAAGTTTGGTGCGAGCTATCTTGGGGGGAGGAGGTAGAGGGTTGGTGTTGTGGTTGGAAGCCTAGGACTAGACGTTTACCACAGGGGTGAACGCAGAGTTGCTGTGTGTTAAATGCGTTCATGATTGGGACATGGATCGATGAGGAATGACGGTAATAGCCCTGTCCCGCGGTACGAGTTCATTCGGAGAGTTCTCCCAAGTTTGCCCTGATTCGAACTCGGAGAATTACGGTAATGGCCGCTCGTCGGTACTCGGGGCTCTCGTGGATATTTTTCAACATGTTGAAAAATCTTCACAAGTCTTCCCGTGCTTACCAGCCGTTAGCGAGTCTTCCCGTGTACCCGCCGTTAGCGTTAAGAGCGCTAAGAGATGTCCCTGAACTCCGACGTACCCGCTACGTTCATTCTCTGTGCTTACCACGAGTTTGATTTTTTTTAAACTCGGGAGAGCTCTTGGAATGAACACGTTCCGTGGGACAGGGCCATTAGTTTGCAGATGACACGAAAGCTGTCGTTGTTCTTGATAATAGTCTTGAGTTACAGGAAGATATTGATCGGTTGGTAAAATGGGCTGATCTTTGCAGATGGAATTTGATCCAGATAGTCGCGAGCAGAAGCACTTTGGGAAGGGTACGAATGGAAGGACATAGACAATCAAACCCTATCCACAGACTAGAGGGCATAGTTTAGTTTTGTTTAGAGATACGGTTGGGAAACAGGCCCTTCGACCCAACAGGCCCGCGCCGACCAGCGATTCCCGTACATTATAACCATATAATAACCATATAACAATTACAGCACGGAAACAGGCCATCTCGACCCCTCTAGTCCGTGCCGAACACATAATCTCCCCTAGTCCCATATACCTGCGCTCAGACCATAACCCTCCATTCCTTTCCCATCCATATAACTATCCAATTTATTTTTAAATGATAAAAACGAACCTGCCTCCACCACCTTCACTGGAAGCTCATTCCACACAGCTACCACTCTCTGAGTAAAGAGGTTCCCCCTCATGTTACCCCTAAACTTCAGTCCCTTAATTCTCAAGTCATGTCCCCTTGTTTGAATCTTCCCTACTCTCAGTGGGAAAAGCTTTTCCACGTCAACTCTGTCTATCCCTCTCATCATTTTAAAAACCTCTATCAAGTCCCCCCTTAACCTTCTGCGCTCCAAAGAATAAAGCCCTAACTTGTTCAACCTTTCTCTGTAACTTAGTTGCTGAAACCCAGGCAACATTCTAGTAAATCTCCTCTGTACTCTCTCTATTTTGTTGACATCCTTCCTATAATTAGGCGACCAAAATTGTACACCATACTCCAGAATTGGCCTCACCAATGCCTTGTACAATTTTAACATTACATCCCAACTTCTATACTCAATGCTCTGATTTATAAAGGCCAGCACACGAAAAGCTTTCTTTACCACCCTATCTACATGAGATTCCACTTTCATGGAACTGTGCACAGTTGTTCCCAGATCCCTCTGTTCACCTACATTCTTCAATTCCCTACCATTTACCATGTACGTCCTATTTTGATTTGTCCTGCCAAGATGTAGCACCTCACACTTATCAGCATTAAACTCCATCTGCCATCTTTCAGCCCACTCTTCCAACTGGCATAAATCTCTCTGTAGTCTTTGAAACTCTACTTCATTACCCGCAACCCCACCTATCTTAGTATCATCTGCATACTTACTAATCCAATTTACCACACCATCGTCCAGATCATTGATGTACATGACAAACAACAGTGGACCCAACACAGATCCCTGTGGCACCCCACTCGTCACTGGCCTCCAACCTGACAAACAACCATCCACCATTACTCTCTGGCATCTCCCATTCAGCCACTGTTGAATCCATCTTGCTACTCCACCATTAATACCCAACCATTGAACCTTCTTAACCAACCTTCCATGAGGAACCTTGTCAAAGGCCTTACTGAAGTCCATATACACAACATCCACTGCTTTACCCTAGAACATTAACACCATCCTACACACACTAGGGACAATTTACAATGATACCAAACCAATTAACCTACAAACCTGTGCGGCTTTGGAGTGTGGGAGGAAACTGGAGCATGCAGAGAAAATCCACGCAGGTCACGGGGAGAACATGCAAACTCCGCACAAACAGCACCCGCAGTCAGGATCAAATCCGGTTCTCTGGCGCTGTGAGGCAGGACATTTTTACTGAGAGAATGGAGCGGCAGGGCTTGTACACTCTGGAGTTTAGAAGGATGAGAGGGTTTATTATTGAAACATATAAGATTACAAGACTAAGTGGGACCCGTTGGGTCAAAGCATCACAAATTGGCTGGTCATCCAACGCGATATTCCACCTCTCCACCAATTCTAATATTGGTGGCCAGTTGGGGGGGGGGGGGGGGGGCTTTCTGGAGCGCTAGTATGGGTGTTGTGGGCTGAAGGTACTGGTTTCCAGAGGGCTAGTATGCAAATTGTGCACCAAATGGATTCTTGGGCTGGCGTCTCAGTCAATCAAGCCTGTTGTGCTGGCAACTCACTCACTCACGGCTGGTGGGCTGGTAATTGACTCACGGCTAATCCTTGAAATTCTATTTCAAGCAGGGTATAAGGCCACCAAATTCAAGTGCAGTTTCTTACCACTTCTAGCAGGGTGCAAGGCCACCAAATTCAAGTGCAGTTTCATACCATTTGAAGTAGGGTGCAAAGCCACTAAAGACAGCGAGTCGTGACCTCTCCCTCCTCCATCTTGCAGAGACTGAGCCACACCCACATTTCCGAGTTTTATAACCCCTCCCCCCCACCGGAAAAGGTGTGGCTTTCATGGAGTGATTGACAGGAGAGAGATTCTCAACATTTAAAAAAAAACTAATAACACTTTTATTTTTCATTGATGGGAAGAATTCTCTGCACCTGCTCAGCGGAGGGGGGGGGACTGAGTAAGATGGCCAAAAATCACAGCCGTAAGTGGTAGCGTTTTATCTAAAATCAATATACAGTGCAAACAGGAAGTAAGTGCATTTACAGTAGTGCCTTTTAACTTCAAGCCAAAGCACCCAAGCCATAATTTGCAGTAAGTAGTGCCTTTCAACTTCATGCCACCATTTGCAGTGCCTTTCAACTTAATGCCAAAGCACCCAAGCTACAATTTGCAGCAAGTAGTGCCTTTCAACTTCAAGCCAAAGCTCCCAAGCCACCATTTGCAGTAAGTAGTACCTTTCAACTTCATGCCACCATTTGCAGTAAGTAATGCCTTTCAACTTCAAGCCACCATTTGCAGTAAGTAGTGCCTTTCAACTTCAAGCCAATGCACCCACGCCCCCCATTTGCAGTAAGTAGTGCCTTTCAACTTCAAGCCACACCCAAGCCATCATTTGCAGTAAGTAGTGCCTTTCAACTTCAAGCCACACCCAAGCCACCATTTGCAGTAATAGTGCCTTTCAACTTCAAGCCAAAGCTCCCAAGCCACCATTTGCAGTAAGTAGTGCCTTTCAACTTCAAGCCAAAGCAACCAATCCACCATTTGCAGTAAGTAGTGCATTTCAACTTCATGCCACCATTTGCAGTAAGTGGTGTCTTTCAACTTCAAGCCACACCCAAGCCACACCCAAGCCACCGTTTGCAGTAAGTAGTGCCTTTCAACTTCAAGCCAAAGCAACCAAGCCACCATTTGCAGTAATAATGCCTTTCAACTTCAAGCCAAAGCTCCTAAGCCACCATTTGCAGTAAGTAGTGCCTTTGAACTTCATGCCACCATTTGCCGTAAGTAGTGCCTTTCAATTTCAAGACACACCCAAGCCAAGCCAACCAGGGGGGGGGGGAGCTTTCTGGAGCGCTAGTATGAACCATTTTAGAACCAATAGACATTTTTTTTGCAATCTTTAGAACCAATAGACATTTTTTTGCAAGCGTTAGAACCAATAGTCATTCTTTTGCAAGCTTTAGAACCGATAGTCATTTTTGTGCAAGCTTTAGAACCAATAGACACTTTTTTTGCAAGCTTTAGAACAGATAGACATTTTTGCAAGCTTTAGAACCAATAGACACTTTTTGCAAGCTTTAGAACCAATAGAGACACTTTTTGCTAGCTTTAGAACCAATAGACATTTTTTGCAAGCTTTAGAACCAATAGACATTTTTTTGCAAGCTTTAGAACCAATAGATATTTTTTTGCAAGCTTTAGAACCAATAGACATTTTTTTGCAAGCTTTAGAACCAATAGACATTTTTGTTGCAAGCTTTAGAACCAATAGACATTTTTTGGAAGCATTAGAACCAATAGACATTTTTTTTGCAAGCTTTAGAACCAATAGACACTTTTTTTGCAAGCTTTGGAACCAATAGACATTTTTTGCAAGCTTTAGAACCAATATTGGCACTTTTTGCAAGCTTTAGAACCAATAGATATTTTTTTGCAAGCTTTAGAACCAATAGCCACTTTTTTTGCAAGCTTTAGAACCAATAGACACTTTTTTTGCAAGCTTTAGAACCAATAGACACTTTCTTGCAAGCTTTAGAACCAATAGACATTTTTTGCAAGCTTTAGAACCAATAGACACTTTTTTTGCAAGCTTTGGAACCAATAGACATTTTCTGCAAGCTTTAGAACCAATATAGACACTTTTTGCAAGCTTTAGAACCAATAGACATTTTTTTGGAAGCTTTAGAACGAATAGACATTTTTTTGCAAACTTTAGAACCAATAGACACTTTTTTTTGCAAGCTTTAGAACCAATAGTCATTTTCTGCAAGTTTTAGAACCAATAGAGACACTTTTTGCAAGCTTTAGAACCAATAGACATGTTTTTGGAAGCTTTAGAACCAATAGACATTTTTTTGCAAGCTTTAGAACCAAGAGACACATTCTGCAAGCATTTTAGAACCACTAAGGGCACCTACATTTGAGTAGACATGTGTTCAGTGTTATTCACAGCTCAGAGAAACGTGACCCTCTGCCTTCCTCCATCTTGAAGAGACTGTGAGGCACACCACATCCTGGTTTTATAGTTCTTCCCTCCTGCAACCAGCGGGGGCAGCAGAGAGAATGGGGAATTTTGTAAAAACATTAATATGTCTGTCATTTTTAATCGACGGGAAAAATCCTCGGCACACATGCGGCGGAGGGGGGCTCTGAGCGAGGTGGCCAAAAATGACGGCCGTAGGTGGCGGCGTTCTCTCGCAAATCGCAGCACAGATGGCCAAAACCGGTCAGGAACAGACTTTTAGTAATATAGATTAAGGATTTGGACACACTAGAGGCAGGAAACATGTTCCCAATGTTGGGGGAGTCCAGAACCAGGGGCCACAGTTTAAGAATAAGGGGTAAACCATTTAGAACGGAGACGAGGAAACACTTTTTCACACAGAGAGTGGTGAGTCTGTGGAATTCTCTGTCTCAGAGGGCGGTGGAGGCTGATTCTCTGGATACTTTCAAGAGAGAGCTAGATAGGGCTCTTAAAGATAGTGGAGTCAGGGGGTATGGGGAGAAGACAGGAACGGGGTACTGATTGGGGATGATCAGCCATGATCATATTGAATGGCGGTGCTGGCTTTAAGGGCTGAATGGCCTCCTCCTGCACCTACTGTCTATTGTCACATCTCTGCCCCTCATCATTTTATAAACTTCTATCAACAGGGGAAACAATCCATCTCTGTCCAACCCCTCCTTCTAGCTCAATGGTTCCCAACCTGGCGTAAATCTACCTCCAGGGGGTAAAGTTCACCAACACGGGAGGTACATTAGTTGAAGAAGGAACTGCAGATGCTGGAAAATCGAAGGTAGGCAAAAGTGCTGGAGTAACTCAGCGGGTCAGGCAGCATCTGTGGAGAACATGGATAGGTGACGTTTCACAGAGTGCTGGAGTAACTCAGCGGGCCAGGCAGCATCTGTGGAGAACATGGATAGGTGACGTTTCACAGAGTGCTGGAGTAACTCAGTGGGTCAGGCAGTATCTGTGGAGAACATGGATAGGTGACGTTTCACAGAGTGCTGGAGTAACTCAGCGGGTCAGGCAGCATCTGTGGAGAACATGGATCGGTGACGTTTCAGGTCGGGAACCTTCTTCCAACCGGTCGGCACTCTCGATGGATTGGGAAACACTGGGAATTTTCCATGTGCGCTCATCTCTGCGATCTCATTCCGCTCTCTCCCCATCAGTCATCTCCGCGGTCTCTCAGGATTAAGACCATCGCTCAGTTTGCAGCTTCTGCTTTATTCCCACGATTAACATTTCAGGATTGCTTTGTTTCATGTTGTCGTTTTGAAACAAAGATGCTGCAATAAACTTTCCATCACAGGCTGCTCGAGGATGGAGTGGGCGCATTGGACGTGTCTGCAATCACCTGCATCAGGACTGGTGGTGACGCACACCTCCAGATTCAGGGGCAGTCTCTCCCCAGCTGTTGTCAGGCAACTGAATCATCCTAGCACAACCAGAGAGCAGTCCTGAACTACTATCTAACTCATCAGGGACCCTCGGACTATCTTTGATCTAAAATTTGCTGGCTTTGCCTTACAACAAACATCATTCCCTTCGGAAGATCTTCGGAAATATGGAATTTGAAGTTTATGACTCTCTCCACCATCGTCCCGTTGATATAAACAGGATTGTGGGTCCTCATCCTTCCCCTACCAATGTCTACAATCAGTTCCTTGGTTTTGCTGGTGTTGAGGGCCAGGTTGTTGTGCTGGCACCATTTGGTCAATTGGTCGATCTCACTTCTATACGCTGACTTGTCACCATCAGTGATTCGTCCAACAACAGTGGTGTCGTCGGCGAACTTGATGATGGAGTTCGCACTATGTCTGGCTACACAGTCATGAGTATAGAGTGAGTACAGCAGGGGACATGTGTATATGCACAAACTGAACTTTTTATTTTATTTTATTTATTTTTTTCTCCCGTTCTGTATTATGTTTACATATTCTGTTGTGCTGCAGCAAGTAAGAATTTCATTGTCCTATCTGGGACACATGACAATAAAAAACTCTTTGATTCTTGACTATTAATACACTGTGGACGGCTCGATTGTAATCATGTGTTGTCTTTCCGCTGACTGGACAGCACGCTACAAAAGCTTTTCACTGTACCTCAGCACACGTGACAATACACTGAACAGAACTGAATCTGTAGAAGTCGCGACGTTATGTTACAGTTGATGAAGATGTTGGTGAGGCCGCACTTGGAGTATTGTGTTCAGTTTTGGTCACCCAGCTAAAGAAACAATGTCATTAAACTGGAAAGAGTGCAGAGACGATTTATGAGGATGTTACCAGGACACAATTCCCTAAGGTATGACTAAGTCTAAACCATTCCATTATGACTGAGTCTAAACTATTCCATTTGCCCAATAGTTACCTGGCTGTGTGGAGTTTGCACGTTCCTCCAGAGACCTCATGGATTTCCTCCAGATGCTCCGGAAACATGTTCCCGATGTTGGGGGAGTCCAGAATCAGGGGCCACTGTTCAAGAATAAGGGGTAAGGACATTTAGAACGGAGACAAGGAAACACTTTTTCACACAGAGAGTGGTGAGTTTGTGGAATTCTCTGCCTCAGAGGGCGGTGGAGGCCGGTTTGATTGATTGATTGATTGAATCTTTTAATGACCACACAGCCTAGGCTGGTGGAATTTGTTATGCCAATGCAGCACATAAAAAAAAGAATACAAACATGACAATACTAAAGAATTTTAACATGAAAACATCCCCCCACAATGGTTCCCATTATGAGGGAAGGCACAACGTCCAGTCCCCAACCCCAGTTCCCCCATAGTCGGGCCTATTTAAGGCCTCCACAGTTGCCTCTACAGAGGCCCGATGGTCCAGGCCGTTCTTGCCGGGTGATGTTGTTCCGGCGTCGGGAGAGTCCTCTCAGCGGCATGGGAACCCTAGAAACGGCCACATCCATTACTCGAGACCGTGGCTTCCGGAGCCGACAAGGCCGCGCCGAATGGAGCTCAACTGGCGATCTCATCGAGAGATCCCAGGCTCCCGATGGAAAGTTCAGCGCCGCCGCCCGCAGCCGCTTCACAGACCCGCAGGTCCGCAACGGACCCAGCTCACCGGAGTTCCAGCTCAGCAACCCAGGCAAAGCACCGCCTGCCCTGCAATGGCGCTCCAGCGCTGCACCGCCGTCCTCAGACCCGCAGCTCCGCTGATGCCGATGCCGATGCCGGTGCCGATGCCGCCGATGCCGATGCCGAGGTTCTGGGCGGTCCCCTCAGGAAACGCCGCTCCAGGCCCGCTGTTAGGACGCGAGGACGGGTCGAGAGTGCAGCCCGGAGAAAAGCTGCATCTCCGACCAGGTAGGGACCCTGAAAATTAGTTCCCCCCTCCCCCCCCCTCCCCCACACATAAAAAAGCTAGAACTCCTAAAACAAAACACTAAACTAACTAAAAATAAGAAAAAAAAGATGAAAGGACAGGACAGCTGCTGGCTGGGCAACCGTGCACAGGACAGCGCCCCCTATACTTTCCCCATACTCTGGATGCTTTCAAGAGAGAGTTAGATAGAGCTCTTAAAAATAGCGGAGTCAGGGGATATGGGGAGAAGGCAGGAACGGGGTACTGATTGGGGATGATCAGCCATGATCACATTGAATGGCTCAAAGGGCCGAATGGCCTACTCTTGCACCTATTGTCTATTGTACAGGGGGAGATTGGACTGGCTAGAACTTTATTCCTTGGCGTGCAGGAGGATGAAGGGTGATCATATATAAAGGGGTGTAAAATCATTAGGGGAATACACAGATTCATTTACCCAGAGTAGGTGCATCAAGAACTGGAGAACATAGGTTTATGGTTAAATGGGAAATATTTAATGAGGAACTTTTCCACACAGAGGGTGATGTGTACATGGAATGAGTTGCCAGAGGAGGTAGTTGAGGCAGATACTATAACAACATTTGAATAGGTAGATGGTGAGGGAAGGTTTAGAGGGATATGGGCCAACCGCGGGCAAATGGGACGCGCTTAGAAGGGGCATGTTGATCAGCATGTTGGGCCAAACGGCCTGTTTCTGTGCTGTGACTGTGACTAAGTCTGAACTATTCCATTGGCCCAATAGTTACCTGTCTGTGTGGAGTTTGCACGTTCTTCCAGAGACCTCATGGATTTCCTCCCCCATCCCAAAGACGTGCAGGTTTGCAGGTTAATAGCACTCTGTAAATCGCCCCTGGTGTGTAGGGAGTGGATGAGAAAGTGGCATAACGT
This sequence comes from Amblyraja radiata, assembly GCF_010909765.2. Taxonomy (NCBI): domain Eukaryota; kingdom Metazoa; phylum Chordata; class Chondrichthyes; order Rajiformes; family Rajidae; genus Amblyraja; species Amblyraja radiata. Next base: position 61,190,807 of record NC_045967.1, on the reverse strand, counting down.
GGAACTAGTGTGAACAGGTGATCGATGATCGGCGGGGACTCGGTGGGCCAAAGGGCCTGTTTCCGTTCTGGAAACTGAACAAATAAATCTCATTTGGGACAGGCAGCATCTCTGGAGAGAAGAAACTGGTTACATTTCGGGTCAAGACCCTTCAGTGCCTGAAACAGCATCTGTCCCATTACCTGTCCCGCTGAGTTACTCCAGCTTTTTGTGTCTATTTTCAGTGTCGACCAGCATCTGCAGTTCCTTCCGACACAAAGACTGATTTGTGCAGCCCAGAGGCTGAATGGCAGATGGTGATTGGAGCACTACCACCGGTGAACTAACACAAACCGCTTGCTGGTAATTCACGCCCGAAATATCAGCACAGGAGTCAACATTGTAAATAAAACCATGGCCTCAAACTACCTGAAATCAAACTCTTTATCATCACTGGAGTGCACAGCATGGTTTCAACATTTTGAAATCATTCTACTCTAGTATTATTTATTACTTTATTTCAGACTCAAGGTCCAGACAAGTGAAAACATTACATAAAATAATTTGCATATAAAAACACCATAAAATACATATAAAAGTTCAGTAAATTACTTATAAAAGCATCATAAATTATATACAAAAACACAATACATGAATTAAAATCCAGAATGAAAAAGAATGACCAGTGCCCTACAATGAGACAACATACCAATATCTCCACAACTGGGATTGGTAGCGTGTAGTGCTAACCCTTATGTTTGATAAGGCCACAATAATTACATTTTCAGTCATTAATCCTGCAAATGAATTTATACATATGATTTCTTAGGATAGCTTCTAAAGTACTGACTCCTGCAGCCACAAACATTTCACTAGGACTACCCCATCTAGGTTTCCTTAGCAGTGTTCTCATAGGATCATTATACGTTACATTAAGTCTCTGTAAACTTGTCTTTTCGTAGTTTCATCACAGGTGCGCAGTAGAGTGGTGTGCAATATGCTCCAAATAGCGACTTCACCACATCTGTACACGCACCAAACTTACGCAAGAGAATATTCGCCTGTACATACAGCATACGCCGTTGACTATAAATATCCTCATCATCTGTCATTTGTTCTGTATGATGATCAAACCCCCCCCCCCTCATCTTTATCCACCTATCACTTAGCAAGCTTTGTCCTGCCCCTCCTCTCTTCCAGCTTTCTCTCCCCCCCACCCCCTACCCACCACGATGTCTGAAGATGGATCCTGACCCAATACGTCACCTATCCATGTTCTCCACAGATGCTGCCTGACCCGCTAAGATGAGCTTAAGAGCAGGGAGGTTCTACTGCAGTTGTCTAGCTGCAGTTGCGTACAGTTTTGGTCTCCAAATCTGAGGAAGGACATTATTGCCATAGAGGGAGTGCAGAGAAGGTTCACCAGACTGATTTCTGGGATATCAGGACTGTCTTATGAAGAAAGACTGGATAGACTTAGTTTATACTCTCTAGAATTTAGGAGATTGAGAGGGGATCTTATAGAAACTTACAAAATTCTTAAGGGGTTGGACAGGCTAGATGCAGGAAGATTGCTCCCGATGTTGGGGAAGTCCAGGACAAGGGGTCACAGCTTAAGGATAAGGGGGAAATCCTTTAAAACCGAGATGAGAAGAACTTTTTTCACACAGAGAGTGGTGAATCTCTGGAACTCTCTGCCACAGAGGGTAGTCGAGGCCAGTTCATTGGCTATATTTAAGAGGGAGTTAGATGTGGCACTTGTGGCTAAGGGGATCGGAGGGTATGGAGAGAAGGCAGGTACGGGATACTGAGTCGGATGATCAGCCATGATCATATTGAATGGCGGTGCAGGCTCGAAGGGCCGAATGGCCTACTCCTGCACCTAATTTCTATGTTTCTATGTTTCTATGTTTCTACAGGGTCTTGGTGAGACAACACCTGGAGTATTGCGTACAGTTTTGGTCTCCTAATCTGAGGAAAGACATTCTTGTCATAGAGGGAGTACAGAGAAGGTTCACCAGACTGATTCATGGGATGTCAGGACTTTCATATGAAGAAAGACTGGATAGACTCGGCTTGTACACGCTAGAATTTAGAAGATTGAGAGGGGATCTTATAGAAACTTACAAAATTCTTAAGGGGTTGGACAGGCTAGATGCAGGAAGATTATTCCAGATGTTGGGGAAGTCCAGAACAAGGGGTCACAGTTTAAGGATAAGAGGAAAGTCTTTTAGGACCGAGATGAGAAAATCGTTTTTTACACAGAGAGTGGTGAATCTGTGGAATTCTCTGCCACAGAGGCCAGTTCATTGGCTATATTTAAGGGGGAGTTAGATGTGGCCCTTGTGGCTAAAGGGATCAGGGGGTATGGAGAGAAGGCAGGTATGGGATACTGAGTTGGATGATCAGCCATGATCATATTGAATGGCGGTGCAGGCTAGAAGGGCCGAATGGCCTACTCCTGCACCTATTTTCTATGTTTCTATGTTACCATGAGTTACTCCAGCATTTTGTGCCTTTTATTTGTAAACGAGCATCTGCAGTTCCTCGCCTCTACCTAAAACTGGGCAGTTGCACCTTGCCAGATGTGAAAGTTGGGCCCATTTTAAAACATTAAACCCAGAGTGAACTTTCAAAGCTGATTGCTGTGGCAGGGTTAGTAACGTGTGTGTGTGCGTGTGGGGGGGGTGGTGGGGGGGGGGGGTGAAGGTGTTGAGCAGACAGCTCCCCCTGCTGTTAACGTCCGTAATGTACAATCTAGTATCGTTGAAGAGAGGATGCTGGAATATTGGACAAAACACTAAATACAAAAGTGTGGGAAGGAACTGCAGAAGCTTGTTTAAACTGAAGATGGACACACAATGCTGGAGTAACTCAGCGGGCCAGGCAACATCTCTGGAGAGAAGGAATAGGTGATATTGTTGGGACCCTTCTTCAGACTGGTCAGGGGAGGGGAGAAACGGAAACAGTCGGGGTCCCACGGCATATTTCCACCACCTCCTACAGGATCCCATCACTAGCTACATTTTCCCATCTCCACCCCTTTCCGCCTTCTGCAGAGACTGTTCCCTCCGCAACTCCCTGGTTAACTCATCCCTTCCCATACAAACCACCCCCTCCCCAGGTACCTTCCCCTGCAACTGCATAAGATGCAACACCTGTCCCCATACCTCCTCCCTCGGGACCCCGGCAGTCCTTTCAGGTGAGGCAGAGGTTCACTTGCACCTCCTCCAACCTCACCCACTGTATCCGTTGTTCAAGATGTGGACTCTTTTATACATCGGCGAGACCAAACACAGACTGGGCGATCGTTTCGTGGAACACCTTCGCTCAGCCCGCCTGAACCAACCTGATCTCCCGGTTGCTGAACACTATAATTCTCCTTCCCATTCCTACACAGACCTTTCTGTCCTCGGTCTCCTCCATTGTCAGAGTGAGGCTAAACACAAATTGGAGGAACAGCATCTCATATTTCGCTTGGACAGCTTGCAGCCCAGTGGTATGAATATTGATTTATCTCACTTCAGGTAGCCCCGGCATTCCCTCTCTCTCAATCCCTCTCCCCCCCCCCCCCCCAAGTCACACCAGCTTCTCATTCTGGAATGAGGTATTGTTGTGGACAATCAGCTATGATCAACTCAGCAACTGCACTATCTGGTCGTGCCATGGACCCAGTTCATCTCCTCCATCAGGCTATCAGCAGAGAGCAGAGGCCACCCCGACTGAAGTCCCGTCACCCCATTGCTCCACATGGAAAACAACTCCTAGCATCCATCCAGCCAACTGGGACAAAAGCACACTGGATAGCCACCAAGTGGTCACAGGAATGGAAGGCAACCTCATCTCCATTACACAGCTACATCTCTTCACCAGATAAAAGCTGTCCAGGGTCTGACCTCCCCAGAGGAGCATGGGTGAAGCTCAACAGACTTGGTGCTGGAGTTGGGCATTTCAATGCCAGCGTGTGGAGATGGGGACTCCCTCCGCCAGAGCCCAGCCTGTGAATGTGGAGCAGAACAACAGACAGCCAACCATGTCATCTCTGGGTTGCCCGCTCTACCACCCACCAAATGGAGCTGTGTCAGGGCCTGGCAGACATTGACGCCAACAGAGACAACAACAAGCTGGCTGCTCAACACCTACCCGGCGCGAGATCTAACTATTCCTTTGGTTTATGTTTAATTCGCAAGAAGAAGAAGCCATGATCATATTGAATGGCTCGAAGGGCCGAATGCCCTACTCCTGCACCTATTTTTTGCATGTTTCTATGACTTCTTCATTCTTGGTCTTCTTGAGTCTGAACAAGGGACCCACCCCGAAACGTCACCTGTCTGTTCTCTCGAGATGCTGCCTGACCCGCTGAGTTACTCCAGCACTTTGTGCCTTTCCCTTGTAAACTTGCATCTGCAGTTCTTTGTTTCCACAACTCGGAGAATGCTTAAAGGTCCTAATTAGGCGATTTTTTAAGCGACTGCCGGCGACTACGACAATGGAATTCACCGAAGTCAGCACCGGCAACAACCTACGTGGTCCCGGCAACAACCTACATGATCCCGGCAACAACCTACATGATCCCGGCAACAACCTACGTCAAGCTCATGGTCGCCGACAGTCACCGAAAAGTTTTGACCATTTCAAAATCCAGCGGCGATCAGAAAAAATGCTACGACTCTTTGGGCGACAGAGGAGACAACTCACGACCATACAGGCGGCACCCCTATGACCATGTGGCAACAGCCTAGTCACCTGTGGTCGCCTAAAAAATCACCTAAGTGGGACAGGCCCTTTAGTTACCGATTGTTCCCTCGTCTCCTCACAGGGGCGCAGTCACTCTCACTGCCACTGGGTGGCAGCATTGAGGAGCCCAACTGAGGGACAGACACAAAATGCTGGAGTAACTCAGCGGGACAGGCAGCATCTCTGGAGAGAAGGAATGGGCGACGTTTCGGGTCGAGACCCTTCTTCAGACTGAGAGTCAGGGGAAAGGGAAACGAGCGATATAGACGGTGATGTAGAGAGATGTAGGACAAATGAATGTAAGGGCAGTCACGGTGGTGCAGCGGTAGAGTTGCTGCCTCACAACGCCGGTGACCCGGGTTCCATCCCGATTACGGGCGCTGTCTGTACGGAGTTTGCACGTTCTCCCCGTGACCTGCGTGGGTTTTCTCCGAGGACTTCGGTTTCCTCCCACACTCCAAGACGTGCAGGTTTGTGGGTTAATTGGTTTGGTAAATGTAAAAATTGTCCCTAGTGGGTGTAGGATATTGTTGGTGTGTGGGGATCGCTGGTCGGCACGTACCCGATGGGCCGAAGGGCCTGCTTCCGTGCTGTATCTCTAAACTAAACGAAAGATAACGAGGATACAGGAAAGGTTCTGTTGTTAGTCGTGGCCGAGAGGTGAGAACGAGTTACACACAGTGTTTGATGCTGAGTAGATATCGTGACACTTAGAATGGTGTATTGTGTGTGAATGGGTGGTGTGTGTATGGAACGAGCTGCTGGAGGGGGGAGTTGAGGCTGGGACTATCACAATCACATTTAGACAGGTACATGGATTAGGTAGGTTTAGAGGGATATGGGTCAAACGCAGGCAGGTGGGACTAGTATAGATGCGGCATCTAGGTCAGCATGGGCGAGTTGGGCTGAAGGGCCTGTTTCCGTGCTGTATGACTAAGCCCAACCACACACAGTGGGTAGAAACAAAGAACTGCAGGTGCTGGTTTACCAAGGGAAGACACAAAGTGCTGGAGTAACCCGGCTTGTCATGCAGCATGTCTGGAGGTCAAGGATAGCCGATGTTTTGGGTCAAGACCCTTCTTCGGAAGCGAGAGGAAATCGAAAAACCAAGGCACAGGGATATAAGAGTAACATAGAAACATAGAAACATAGAAATTAGGTGCAGGAGTAGGCCATTCGGCCCTTCGAGCCTGCACCGCCATTCAATATGATCACGGCTGATCATCCAACTCAGTATCCCGTACCTGCCTTCTCTCCATACTTTCTGATCCCCTTAGCCACAAGGGCCACATCTAACTCCCTCTTAAATATAGCCAATGAACTGGCCTCGACTACCTTCTGTGGCAGAGAGTTCCAGAGATTCACCACTCTCTGTGTGAAAAAAGTTCTTCTCATCTCGGCTTTAAAGGATTTCCCCCTTATCCTTAAGCTGTGACCCCTTGTCCTGGACTTCCCCAACACCGGGAGCAATCTTCCTGCATCTAGCCTGTCCAACCCCTTAAGAATTTTGTAAGTTTCTATAAGATCCCCTCTCAATCTCCTAAATTCTAGAGAGTATAAACCAAGTCTATCCAGTCTTTCTTCATAAGACAGTCCTGACATCCCAGGAATCAGTCTGGTGAACCTTCTCTGCACTCCCTCTATGGCAATAATGTCCTTCCTCGGATTTGGAGACCAAAACTGTACTCAATACTCCAGGTGTGGTCTCACCAAGACCCTGTACAACTGCAGTAGAACCTCCCTGCTCCTATACTCAAATCCTTTTGCTATGAAAGCTAACATACCATTCGCTTTCTTCACTGCCTGCTGCACCTGCATACCTACTTTCAATGACTGGTGTACCATGACACCCAGGTCTCGCTGCATCTTCACTTTTCCTAGTCGGCCACCATTTAGATAATAGTCTGCTTTCCTGTTTTTGCCACCAAAATGGATAACCTCACATTTATCCATATTATACTGCATCTGCCAAACATTTGCCCACTCACCCAACCTATCCAAGTCACCTTGCAGTCTCCTAGCATCCTCCTCACAGCTAACACTGCCCCCCAGCTTAGTGTCATCCGCAAACCTGGAGATATTGCCTTCAATTCCCTCATCCAGATCATTAATATATATTGTAAATAGCTGGGGTCCCAGCACTGAGCCTTGCGGTACCCCACTAGTCACTGCCTGCCATTGTGAAAAGGACCCGTTTACTCCTACTCTTTGCTTCCTGTTTGCCAGCCAGTTCTCTATCCACATCAATACTGAACCCCCAATGCCGTGTGCTTTAAGTTTGTAAACTAATCTCTTATGTGGGACCTTGTCGAAAGCCTTCTGGAAGTCCAGATACACCACATCCACTGGTTCTCCCCTATCCACGCTACTAGTTACATCCTCGAAAAATTCTATAAGATTCGTCAGACATGATTTACCTTTTGTAAATCCATGCTGACTTTGTCCAATGATTTCACCACTTTCCAAATGTGCTGCTATCCCATCTTTAATAACTGACTCTAGCAGTTTCCCCCCTACCGATGTTAGACTAACTGGTCTGTAATTCCCCGTTTTCTCTCTCCCCCCCTTCTTAAAAAGTGGGATTATGTTTGCTACCCGCCAATCCTCAGGAACTACTCCAGAATCTAAAGAGTTTTGAAAGATTATTACTAATGCATCCACTATTTCTGGAGCTACTTCCTTAAGTACTCTGGGATGCAGCCTGTCTGGCCCTGGGGATTTATCGGCCTTTAATCCATTTAATTTACCCAACACCACTTCCCGGCTAACCTGGATTTCACTCAATTCCTCCAACTCCTTTGACCCGCGGTCCCCTGCTATTTCCGGCAGATTATTTATGTCTTCCTTAGTGAAGACGGAACCAAAGTAGTTATTCAATTGGTCCGCCATATCCTTGTTCCCCATGATCAACTCACCTGTTTCTGACTGCAAGGGACCTACATTTGTTTTAACTAATCTCTTTCTTTTCACATATCTATAAAAACCTTTGCAGTCAGTTTTTATGTTCCATGCCAGTTTTCTTTCATAATCTATTTTTCCTTTCCTAATTAAGCCCTTTGTCCTCCTCTGCTGGTCTCTGAATTTCTCCCAGTCCTCCGGTATGCTGCTTTTTCTGGCTAATTTGTACGCATCATCCTTCGCTTTGATACAATCCCTGATTTCCCTTGTTATCCACGGATGCACTACCTTCCCTGATTTATTATTTTGCCAAACTGGGATGAACAATTTTTGTAGTTCATCCATGCAGTCTTTAAATGTCTTCCATTGCATATCCACCGTCAACCCTTTTAGAATTAATTGCCAGTCAATCTTGGCCAATTCACGTCTCATACCCTCAAAGTTACCTTTCTTTAAGTTCAGAACCATTGTTTCTGAATTAACAATGTCACTCTCCATCCTAATGAAGAACTCAACCATATTATGGTCACTCTTGCCCAAGGGGGCACGTACAACAAGACTGCTAACTAACCCTTCCTCATTACTCAATACCCAGTCTAAAATAGCCTGCTCTCTCGTTGGTTCCTCTACATGTTGATTTAGATAACTATCCCGCATACATTCCAAAAATTCCTCTTCCTCAGCACCCCTGCCAATTTGATTCACCCAATCTATATGTAGATTGAAGTCACCCATTATAACGGGTTTGCCTTTGTCGCACGCATTTCTAATTTCCTGTGTGATACCATCTCCAACTTCACTACTACTGTTAGGTGGCCTGTACACAACACCCACCAGCGTTTTCTGCCACTTAGTGTTTCGCAGCTCTACCCATACCGATTCCACATCCTGCAAACTAATGTCCTTCCTTTCCATTGCGTTAATCTCCTCTCTAATCAGCAACGTTACCCCACCTCCTTTTCCTTTCAATACAATACAAATTTATTGTCATTTGAACCCCAGTGAGACTCAAACGAAATTTTGTTTCCACTGCCATACAAACAAAGACAATGTCCTACAGACATACACACAATTAAGTTCACACAAACATCCATCACAGTGAACCCACTGTGATGGAAGGCAAAGTCTTTTCTCTCCCCTGCTCTCCATGTCTCTCCCAATGTCCAAGCTCCAGGCGGGTGATGATAAGTCCCACGGCCATTTTAGGCCGCGCGGGGCGATTTACGGCCCCGCTCCCGGTCTGAAAGTACAAGGTCGGAGCCCCAGCGTGCGATGGTGAGTCCCACGGCCATGAAGCCGTGCCGGGTGATGTATGACCCCGCTCCAGGTCGTTCCAACCCCGCGACACGGGCTGGAGAAGTCGCGTTGCGGGAGCTCCGGGAAGCGGTCTCTCTCTCCTCCCGGACCTGCGAGCTCCCGATGTCCCAGTCCACCGGACCTGCGGCTGCGTTGCTGGAGCCTCCGTGCCCCAGGAGTCGAGTCGCAGCAGCGAGTCACCACCGCTCCCCACGCACCGAGGCCGGCCAGCCCCACGATGGTGAATAGTCCGCAGCTCCACAGCTCCGCAGTCACCCGAGCCCCCGGGTCGTTCAGGTTGGAGGCCGCTCCACGGTGCTAGGCCCCAACGACAACGGAGACCCGACAGGGAAAAGGTCGGGTCTCCCGTACAGGGAAGAGATTTTAAACGGTTTCCCCCTCCCCCCCCCCCCGCCCCCCACATATACACATTTAAAACCAAGCTTAAAAAAAGACAAACACTACATTTAACTAGACAAAAATAAATAAAGACAGACAGGCTGTAGGAGCCGCTGCAACGAGTCGCGCCGCCACCAGGAATCTCTCTATCCCTCCTGAATATTGAATATCCCTGGATGTTCAGCTCCCAGCCTTGGTCACCCTGGAGCCATGTCTCCGTGATCCCAACTATATCATAGTCATTAATAGCTATCTGTAGATTCAACTCATCCACCTTATTACGAATGCTCCTTGCATTGAGACACAAAGCCTTCAGGTTTGTTTTTACAACACTCTTACCCCTTATACAATTTTGTTGAAAAGTGGCCCTTTTTGATTTTTGCCCTGGATTTTCCGGCCTGCCACTTTTACTTTTCACCTTGCTACCTATTGCTTCTACCCTCATTTTACACCCCTCTGTCTCTACGCTCACACATTTAAGAAACCCTTTCCCTTTAATTCCATCCTCCACTAGCCCATTCGACACCCCACCCCCCTTATTCAGTTTAAATATTTCAGTCCACGCGAGTGCTTGCGCTCGACCATCGACGGTTCAAGACCAAAGTGGCTCGGGCCGGCACAATAGACACAAAATGCTGGAGTAACTCAACGGGACATAGAAACATAGAAAATAGGTGCAGGAGTAGGCCATTCGGCCCTTTGAGCCTGCACCGCCATTTAATATGATCATGGCTGATCATACAACTCAGTATCCTGTACCTGCCTTCTCTCCATACCCCCTGATCCCTTTAGTCACAAGGGCCACATCTAACTCCCTCTTAAATATAGCCAATGAACTGGCCTCAACTACTTTATGTGGCAGAGAGTTCCAGAGATTCACAAATTACAAAATTCAACCTAAACAGTCCCCACAACAGCGTGTGAGAATCCCTGGGCACAGGCAAAAGTGGAAACCCACAGCCATCAGTCCAATGTCCGGGCCACAAACACGCTCTTCACTGTGATGTGACCAGAGTTGTACTGACCGCATGTCGCTCTCTCTGCAGCCTCTGTCCGCTCGAACAGTCAGGGAGCTGTCCACACCCGCACCAGACTCCAGGATGCTCCCGTGGGCGCGATGTCCCCGCATCACCGAGACCACCGCACTCACGGCAATCCCCCCACCAGCGTAGGCAGTGCCCATCTTGATTTTACTGACCTCGCACTCCCCACTGTGATGGAACGCTGATAACTTTGATCTTCCCCCGCCCTTTCTCCTTCGTTGGGGACCTGTCTCAAGTCGGGGCGATCGAAACGCTGAAGCGGGGCGATCGAAGCCCTTCACCTGCCAGCTCGAGTTCCCGATGTCGCCCCTAACAAAGGGGCCGCCAGCTCCACGATGGTAGGCCGCAGTGTGGACGGAGATACGATCGGGAAAAGTTGCATCTCCATTGGGGGAAGAGATTAAATAGTGTCAATCACCCCCCTCCCTCCCCGCCCACGAAACATAAACCATCCCCTAAACCTCAACTCAAAAGAAAATAAAATCAAAGAATCCAAGCTCCCCTCCCCTCCCTTCGCCTCCCCTCCCTCTCCCCTCCCCTCCCCCCCCTCCCCTCCCCTCCCCTCCACTCCACTCCCCTCCCCTCCCATGCCCTCCATCTAATACAAAATGTTAAGATCAACTAAAACATACAAATAAAATGGAGTAGCATCAATAAAGAAGAAAGTGGCGATAAAGAAGAAGCGAGGCTGTCTCTCACGATAAGGAAATGTAAGGAGTGAAAACGGGACAAAGGGGATGGAGATGAAGGAAATCATTGATCATAGATCAATGTTCGCTGGGGGAAGGGAACAACAAAGCAAACAGAGATAAAATGTAGTCGGTGATACAGACAGGTAGGTGAACAGGGAAGGGGAACGGACGCAGAGAGAAGGAAGGCAAGGGTTACTTACAGTTAGAGAAGTCAATGTTCATACCGAAATGCTGGAGTACAACAGCGGGTCAGGCAGCATCTCTGGAGAGAAGGAATGGGTGAAGATTTGGATCAAGACCCTTCTTCAGACCACTGTTCATACCACTGGGATGTAAGCTACCCAAGCAAAATATGAAGTGCTGTTCCTCCTCGCTCGGCCTCACTCCAATAATCGAGGCCCAGGACAGGAAAGGCCGTGTAGGATTGGGCGGGGGAGTTAAAGTGTTTAGCAACCGGAGATCAGGTGGGTTTAGACGGACTGAGAAGAGGTGTTCAACAAAATGATCGCCGAGCGTGTGCTTGCCCTCACCGATATACAGCAGTTCACACCTGGAACAGCAGATACAGTAAATGAGGTTGGAGGAGGCGCAAGTGATTTTGGACGGAGTCGAGGGGGGAGGTATAGGGACAGGTGTTGCATCTCCTGCGGTTGCAAGGGGCAGTACCTGGGGAGGGGGTAGTTTTGGTGGGAAGGGACGAGGTGACCAGGGAGTGTGGAGGGAACAGTCTCTGCGGAAAGCGGATAGGGGTGCAGATGGGAAGATGTGGCTTGTAGTGGGATCCCGTTGGAGGTGGCGAAAGTGTCAGTAGATTATGTGCTGTATGCGACAGCTGATGGGATGAAGGGTGAGGACTTGGGGGACTGTCCCAGCCTACCATGGTCAAGAGCTCAAACCTTTGATGAAGTAACCAGGGCGTTGTGGAGGGAACGGTTTCTGCGGAAAGTGGAAAGGGGTGGAGATGGGGAAAATGTGGCTAGTGCTGGGATCCCATTGGGGGTGGTGGAAATTTCGGAGGATTATGTGTTGTATTCGACAGTTGATGGGGTGGAAGGTAAAGACGAGGGCGGAGCTGCGGGGTACCGAGGAGACACGAGTGAGGGCCTCATCTATGATGGGAGAGGAGAACCCCAGTCCCCCAAGAATGCGGACATCTCAGAAGTTGCGGAAGGAAGAAGTGTCCCGACCTGAAACGTCACCCCAGAGATGCTGTCTATCCCACTGAGTTACTCCAGCATTTTCTGTCTATCTGAGCTGTGCAGGTTGGCGGCGTTCGTTTTAGGCAGTGGCTTCAGACATTGACATCAGCTGGGCGTGACTACCCTGTAAGAGGGGCGACGCATTCTCAACAGTTCATTGCTGCATTTATTTAGGGGTAACGTTTATTTTGCATTCAACAGAGTGTCCCGTTTAGTTTAGAGATACAGCGCGGAAACAGGCCCTTCGGCCCACCGAGTCTGCACCGACCAGCGATCCCCACACATGAGCATTGTCCCATAATTTACACATACACCAAGCTAGTTAACATACACACCTGTAGGTCTTTGGAGTGGGGGGTGGGGGGGGGGGGGGGGGGGGGGGAGCGGGGCGGGGACAGAAGATAGAAAAATAGACATAGAAAAATAGAAAATAGTTGCAGGAGGAGGACATTCCTTGTGATTATGGCTGATTGTCCCCTATCAATAACCCGTGCCTGCCTTCTCCCCATATCCCTTGACTCCACTAGCCCCTAGAGCTCTATCTAACTCTCTCTTAAATCCATCCTGTGATTTGGCCTTCACTGCCCTCTGTGGCAGGGAATTCCATAAATTCATAACTCTCTGGGTGAAAACGTTTTTTCTCACCTCAGTCTTAAATGACCTCCCCTTTATTCTAAGACTGTGGCTCCTGGTTCTGGACTCGCCCAACAATGGGAACATTTTTCCTGCATCTAGCTTGTCCCGTCCTTTTATAATTTTATATGTTTCTATAAGAACCTCCCTCATCCTTCTAAACTCCAGTGAAGCCAAGCCTAGTCAAAGAGTAGGAGTAAACGGGTCCTTTTCACAATGGCAGGCAGTGACTAGTGGGGTACCGCAAGGCTCAGTGCTGCGACCCCAGCTATTTACAATATATATTAATGATCTGGATGAGGGAATTGAAGGCAATATCTCCAAGTTTGCGGATGACACTAAGCTGGGGGGCAGTGTTAGCTGTGAGGAGGATGCTAGGAGACTGCAAGGTGACTTGGATAGGCTGGGTGAGTGGGCAAATGTTTGGCAGATGCAGTATAATGTGGATAAATGTGAGGTTATCCATTTTGGTGGCAAAAACAGGAAAGCAGACTATTATCTAAATGGTGGCCGACTAGGAAAAGGAGAGATGCAGCGAGACCTGGGTGTCATGGTACACCAGTCATTGAAAGTAGGCATGCAGGTGCAGCAGGCAGTGAAGAAAGCAAATGGTATGTTAGCTTTCATAGCAAAAGGATTTGAGTATAGGAGCAGGGAGGTTCTACTGCAGTTGTACAGGGTCTTGGTGAGACCACGCCTGGAGTATTGCGTACAGTTTTGGTCTCCAAATCTGAGGAAGGACATTATTGCCATAGAGGGAGTGCAGAGAATGTTCACCAGACTGATTCCTGGGATGTCAGGACTGTCTTATTGTGAGGGATAAGATGATTAAACCACCATCATTGTGAGGGGCCGAGTGATTGGAGTCACCGACCTTGTGATGGGCCGAAGAGTTGGAATCACCAACCTTGTGATTCGAACAAACAGTCAGACCTTCAGAGCTGTTGATAACATTGTAGAATAACAAGATGAGGTAAGGAATGTAGCTGACAACACAGAAGCTATTCTTTAGGTCAAAGGCAATTAAGTAGGTTAGGGCAATAGCTACTGCGCATGCTTAATAAAATAAATGAATATTAACTTTACGCCCCTCATGACAAAGAACCTAATTTAAATGTACATGCGATGTATGATGTGGGAGGAGAGGGAATGATTGATGACGCACGGAGGGGAGGGTTGAAAGATTGTGAACCTCGGTACCCTGACTGGAAGGGGTCAGAAGGGGAGCCGTCCGATCAATAAAGATTGTATACTGAATTGTATAAAAATAGACGTTTTACCTTTGCTCGGGGTGTCTCAACTTGGAGAGGCACCCGATTCTGCAGACTCGCAAATAAAGCATGTCTTGTTTCCACGATTTAGTCTCTGAGTAGTGATTGTGAGCACAAACCATATATCTCACAAGTTGGGGGCTCGTCCGGGATCGCCACTCCGGCCGCTTGACGGAGGCACGAAAGGAAGGGAAGGTGCACCCTGCTGATTTCAGCAGTCTCTGATCTCCTTGCTTGCCGTCAGCGGTTTGAGCGAGTGATTTTCGGACAAGAGACTCTGGAAACAAGAGGGAATCCGGCGAAAGGGATCAATCAATCGTGCAATTCCTGTGCACAAGACTCGGGTAAGAATATTGACTATTAAGTATTACTCGGGCGATTGGGTTCTGTTGGACGGGAAAAGGTCTGACAGAGATGGGTAACTGGAACGGGCAAAGTAAGGGCCCGGGGAAAAAGGCTCAAACTGGTGAAGAGCCGCACATTCCGCCTGATAGTCTATTGGGGCGGTTGTTGCACGGATGGGGTGAGGGGGGGACTCAGGGTAAAAGAAAGAAAGTCATGATAAAGTATTGTTACTTTGAATGGCCAAAGGAACCCATAAAAGGAAGGGGTGAATGGAGGGACCAAGGTTGGGGTCCCCCGGGAAATAAAGAACAAGTATCAGGGGGATGGCGCACCGGGCCATCCCGGTGTTATCGTTGTCACAAAGAAGGACACTTTAAAAGAGAATGTCCAAAGATAAGGCATGAAGTACAATCGTACACACTGATGGAGGAATAGGGGGGTCAGGGGTTCCCCTCCTTGGGGTGTGTAGGAAATACACGGGAACCCTTGGTAAACTTAAAATTAGGTCCCCAAGGGGAAGACACGGTATTTATGGTGGACTCAGGGGCGGAAAGATCAAGTGTAACCAGGATACCGGAGGGAATGGGATTAGGGGAAAAGCAAGTCAAAATCTCTGGAGTAAGGGGTAAGGTAATGACAGCTCCCAAGATAGAAGGAGTAATGGTAAGATATGAAAATCGAGAGGCCATGGAAGACTTAATCCTGGTGCCCCAGGCAGGAATAAATCTGATGGGAAGGGACTTACAAGTTCAATTAGGAATGGGCACAGCTCCCGTAGGTGGACAAATTATAGTACAACTATATAAATTGACGACCGAAGATGAAGAAAGAATAGTCTCACAAGTGTGGGCAAGAGAGGGAAATAGGGGAGGGCTATGAATACCACCACTGAGGATAGCCTTGCGAGAAGGAAGTGAAGTAGTACAAGTAAGACAGTATCCGATTTCAATGGAAGGAAGGAAAGGGCTGCAGCCAATTATAGAAAACTTACTGAAGGATGGAGTATTGGAGAGTTGTATGTCCCCCTACAACACGCCAATACTCCCTGTAAGAAAGACTGACGGAAGGTTCCGACTGGTCCAGGACCTAAGAGAATTGAATAGGGTAGTTAGGACTCGACACCCGTTAGTCCCAAATCCTTATACCATAATGGGACGTATACCCCCTAACCATAGGTGGTTCAGTGTGGTAGATCTGAAATACGCCTTTTGGAGCTGCCCCCTGGCTGAGGAAAGTAGAGACCTCTTTGCATTCGAGTGGGAAAACCCAGACACATTGAGGAAGCAACAGTATCGATGGACTGTGCTCCCTCAGGGATTTACTGAATCCCCGAACCTGTTCGGGCAAATATTAGAACAAGCATTAGAGGATGTTCCCAGGACCTATGGGACACAATTATTGCAGTACGTAGATGATTTGTTACTCTCAGGCGGAGAAGAAGAGCCAGTAAGGGATGCAACCATAACCCTCTTAAACTTTTTAGGGGAAAAGGGATTGAGAGTGTCCAAAAATAAACTACAATTTGTGGAACAGGAGGTTAAATATCTAGGACACCTGATTAGTGACGGGAAAAGGAGAATAAACCCCGAAAGAATAGCCTGATCACCGCACCGGTACTGACCCTCCCGTCCATCGATCAACCATTCCATCTCTTTGTTAATGCAGAGAATGGAATTGCGTTGGGGGTACTGACACAAAAGAGAGGAGGGAAGCGACAGCCAGTCGCATTCCTTTCTAAACTCTTGGATCCGGTATCACGAGGGTGGCCTGTATGTATTCAAGCGGTCGCAGCAACAACAATATTAGTGGAAGAAAGTAGAAAATTGACATTTGGAGGTGACCTGGTAGTATCTACTCCCCACACGGTCCGGACAGTACTAACTCAGAAGTCCAACCGGTGGTTGACTGACTCCAATATCCTAAAGTACGAAGTGATACTTATGGAAAAAGACGATTTGACCATTCTGACCGATAAGAATTTAAACCCTTCCCAGTTTTTATACTCGGCGGACGACGAGCAGGAAGGGCAGAGACCAGAACACTACTGTAGCGAAGTTTTAGAACTACAGACCAAGAGCAGGGAGGATTTGGAGGAGCAGCCTCTGGTAGAGGGAGAAAGGTGGTTTATAGACGGTTCTTCACGCTGTATAAATGGAAAAAGATATAGTGGGTATGCCATAATAGGAGGAGAAGGATTTGAAGGAGTGGAGGCGGGCAGGTTGCCAGGTAGTTGGTCGGCTCAGTCATGTGAATTGTATGCCTTAATACGGGCGTTAGAATTGTTGGAGGGGAAGGAAGGAACGGTGTACACCGACTGTGCACACGTTTGGGAGAATATGGAAAGAAAGGGGGATGATTACAGCAAGAGGAAAGGAGTTGGCACATGAGCAATTAATTGAGAAGGCGCTGGAAGCATTACATTTGCCAGAAAGGATAGCGGTGGTCCATGTGGCGAGACACCAAAAGGGGAACTCATTAGAAGCAAGGGGAAATTAAGCGGCAGACGGAGCCACTAAAAAGGCAGCGACAGAAGGAACAGTGAGGATGTTGTCTTTAATACCATTAAGGGAAGGAGTAGGAAAGATACCTGTATTCTCACAGGAGGAGGAGGATAAAATGAATGAGTTAGGGGCTCGGCGTTTCACTGACGGGAGGTGGTGGACGCCGGATGGGAAACAAATGTTAACCAAAGGATTAACTCGGGATTTGATGACACAACTGCACTCCCAGTCACATTGGGGAGCGCAGGCCCTGTGTGACACATCACTACGGACCTACGCTTGCCGAGGTATCTATACTTTGGCTAAGCAGACAGTCTCCGGTTGTGTGTTATGTCAGAGGCTTAACAAGAAGGTAATGAGAGCTGTCCCTGGTGGAGGACAACAATTGGCTATAAGACCCTTCCAGAGAATACAGGTAGATTTTACAGAACTTCCAAGAATACAAAGGTGGAAGTACCTCCTAGTAGTTGTAGACCATTTCACCAGGTGGGTGGAAGCATTTCCCACGATAAATGCCACCGCTCAGGCAGTAACCCGGATATTATTAGTACAAATCATTCCCCGATACGGGGTCATCGAATCCATAGATTCCGACCGAGGAACACATTTTGTCTCTAAGGTTCACCTGTTGGTTTGCAGTACCTTGGGAATAAATTGGAAATTGCATACACCCTGGCACCCCCAGAGTTCTGGGCGAGTGGAAAGGATGAATGCAACCCTTAAAACACAGATAACTAAGTTAATGGAGGAAACCAGACTACCCTGGACTAAGTGTTTACCAATTGCATTATTAAGATTACGAACGGCACCCCGTAAAGATATTGCGGTGTCTCCCTACGAAATGTTGTTTGGGCTGCCCTATTTTGGAAAGGTAGAGGGCACGCCGACCTTCGAAGGCAGCGATGTGTTCCTGAGGAACTATTTACTGGCAGTGGGTACACAAAATTGCTGGGGAAACTCAGCGGGTGCAGCAGCATCTATGGAGCGAAGGAAATAGGCGACGTTTCGGGCCGAAACCCTTCTTCAGACTGATGGGGGGTGGAAGGGGGGGGGGGGGGAGAAAGAAGGAAAAGGGGAGGAGGAGGAGGAGCCCGAGGGCGGGCGGATGGGAGGGTGGGAGGAGACAGCTAGAGGGTTAAGGAAGGGGGGGAGACAGCAAGGGCTAGCAAAAAAGGGTTTCGGCCCGAAACGTCGCCTATTTCCTTCGCTCCATACATGCTGCTGCACCCGCTGAGTTTCCCCAGCAATTTTGTGTACCCTCGATGTTCCAGCATCTGCAGTTCCCTTTTGAACAACTATTTACTGGCAGTGTCTCGTTCCCTTGCAGAATTAAAAATAAAAGGACTGTTGGCACAAAGTCCACCACTCGACTTTCCAATACACGCTATAAAGGCCGGTGACTGGGTACTGATTAATAGTTGGAAGGAGGAAAAACTGCAGCCCCGGTGGACTGGTCCATACCTGGCATTGCTGACAACGGAGACAGCAGTACGAACAAAAGAAAAAGGGTGGACACATGCGATCCGGGTTAAAGGACCCGTTGACCCGCCGTCAGTTCCTGAGAAAGATGATCAGTGGACGGTAAAACCAGGGAATAAGCCCCTGGCATTAACTTTCAGTAAGAAATAAGTGTACGAAACTAACAGCATGAAAGGAGCAGTTGTAGTATTACTAACTATGTATGTAACCATTATAAGAAGTGTTAATAACTGTGATAAGTGCTACCATCCTATCAGATATGGAGGGCGAACAACCAGATCATTTACCTATCATTCCCATGTAAGTGATGATGGCTACGACCTAAGGACTAGAGCTGTTTGTCAGGACGGGGGGAGGGGGTATTATGTAGTAGAAAATAAGGGACATGTAGGAAGTTTTGGGCACATTACCTGCCCAAAAGGGGAGAAATGGGTCTGCATGACCAAGAGAGGACAGTTAGGCATCCCTTCCCGAGCCAGGGAGGAAACATTAGACAAAATTAAGGAAGTAGTGATAGGGAAGTTAGCAGAAGCAGTAGTCAACAAACCTCCCCCACCTTCCCAGCCTCAACTGCACCAGACTGTGTATGATGAAATAAAGCAGCAGATTGAGATCCCGGAAGTGGGGAGAAACCTGTTTGTGGACTTGGCCCTCCGGATAGCCAGAACCCTGAATGTGACTAACTGTTGGGTTTGTGGAGGACCGCTGATGAGTTCACGCTGGCCATGGAGAGGATCTATCATTGAGGTATGGGACCTGATAAAGTGGAATTTGACGGTGGGAAGAGATCGAAGTCCCCAGGAATGGGTCCTGACACACACCCGGTTGGAACTGAGTGTATCGCCAGGCCTTGGGCAAAGGATGCCATCCTAGTAGGCAGCAGCCCCTGCCAGCGCATCATCACCCAGTGGCCAAATCAATCCCGAGTGTGGTGGCCAGAGGAACCTCAATGGTATCCCACTGTAAAGGATGAAGGAAACTGTACTATCTGGATGAAGACTGATGGAAGCGAATCGACTGGATTATGGAATTGCACCGGGAACAACCCTTACCAGGGAATCCCAGTGTTGCAGGACATATGGGACAATGTTACCTCTAGTGGACCGGCCCCTGAAGGACTGCTATGGATATGCGGACACAAGGCATACTCGGTATTGCCAGAAAAATGGAGTGGGACTTGTTTAATTGGACTGGTACAACCAGGGTTTTTTTTGTTGACCACTGAGGAGGGGCGGTCGCTAGGAACACCCATCTTTGACGATCTACACCGAACGAAGAGAGGAATGGACATCGGAAAATGGGAAAATGATGAGTGGCCACCTGCAAGAATCATCTCATATTATGGACCAGCCACTTGGGCACAGGACGGATCCTGGGGCTACCGGACCCCAGTGTATATGTTAAATCGGATCATAAGACTACAGGCAGTGCTGGAAGTAATTACTAACCAGACTGCATCTGCACTAGAGATGTTGGCGAAGCAGCAGACACAGATGAGAACAGCGATATACCAAAACCGTTTGGCCTTAGACTACTTACTAGCCGAAGAGGGAGGAGTATGCGGAAAATTCAACCTCTCTAATTGCTGCCTAAACATAAATGACAACGGGCAAGCAGTAATGGATATATCAGAAGGAATCAGAAAAATAGCACATGTCCCGGTACAGAGATGGAACACAATCATGGGAGCAGGATGGTGGGATTACATCTTAGGAGGAGCCTGGTGGAAAGCGGTGGGACTGGTGATTTTATGGGCATTAGCTGCATTGATCATTATCCCCTGTTGTATACCATGTCTCAGGGTTCTTATAACTAGAAGTATAAGCCAAATGCAGGCAGTTGTAGTCCCCATGGGGGAGAAAAGGGGCGTCCAGAAGAAAATGATAATGAGGCCGAGAGAGGACCCAGAGGAAAGAGAGATAAAAAGAATGTTATTAGCTTTGGAACAGCAGGAAGTCTAGGAATGGTGTTTAATACAGGATGCGTAGCAAAAGAAAAAGGGAGGATTGTGAGGGATAAGATGATTAAACCACCATCATTGTGAGGGGCCGAGTATTTGTAGTCACCGACCTTGTGATGGGCCGATAGTTGGAATCACCAACCTTGTGATTCGAACAAACAGTCAGACCTTCAGAGCTGTTGATAACATTGTAGAATAACAAGATGAGGTAAGGAATGTAGCTGACAACACAGAAGCTATTCTTTAGGTCTAAGGCAATTAAGTAGGTTAGGGCAACAGCTACTGAGCATGCTTAATAAAATAAATGAATATTAACTTTACGCCCCTCATGACAAAGAACCTAATTTAAATATACATGCGATGTATGATGTGGGAGGAGAGGGAATGATTGATGACGCACGGAGGGGAGGGTTGGAAGATTGTGAACCTCGGTACCCTGATTGGAAGGGGTCAGAAGGGGTGGCGTCCGATCAATAAAGACTGAATGCTGAATTGTATAAAAATAGACGTTTTTCCTTTGCTCGGTGTGTCTCAACTTGAAGAGGCACCCGATTCTGCAGACTCGCAAATAAAGCATTTCTTGTTTCCACGATTTAGTCTCTGAGTAGTGATTGTGAGCACAAACCATATATCTCACACTAGGAAGGACGTTTCTCTCCAGGACGGGAAACTTCCAATGTGGTGAAAAGTGGGAACGCATCTGAGAACCTTTCACTTGTCTTATTCCCAGTAATCTTCACCAAGGTGAAGGAGCGGAGATACATCTGCAAGAAGACCAACTCTCTGTGAGGGAACTGTGACCATGTCTATCATCTACAGCTCCAGACAAAGAGATATGGAGAATGTTTAGAACTGATGAGAATGACCCACCTGAAATACATCCCACTGGAATGTGGGCGGCACAGTGGCGCAGCGGTAGAGCGGCTGCCTCACAGCGCCAGGGACACGGGTTCAATCCTGACTACGGGTGCTGTCTGTTTGTGCATGGGCTTCCACCGGGTGCGATGGTTTCCTCCCACACTCCAAAGATATACAGGTGTGTTTGTTAATTGGCTTCTGTCAGCATGGCAAATTGACCCTAGTGTGTAGGACAGTGCTAGTGTACGGGATGGTCCCAGAGTACTTAAGGAAGTAGCCCCAGAAATAGTGGATGCATTAGTGATAATTTTTTTAAACATTTTAGATTCTGGAGTAGTCCCTGAGGATTGGAGGGGAGCTAATGTAACCCCACTTTTTAAAAAGGGAGGGAGAGAGAAAACGGGGTATTACAGACCAGTTAGTCTAACGTCAGTAGTGGGGAAACTGGTAGAATCAGTTATTAAAGATGGGATAGCAGCACATTTGGAAAGTGGTGAAATCATTGGACAGTCAACATTGATTTATGAAAGGTAAATCATGTCTGACGAATCTTATAGAATTTTTCGAGGATGTAACTAGTAGAGTAGATACGGGAGAAACAGTGGATGTGTTATACCTGGACATTCAGAAGGCTTTCGACAAGGTCCCACATAAGAGATTAGTATACAAACTGAAAGCACACGGTATTGGGGGTTCAGTATTGATGTGGATAGAGCACTGGATGGCAGACAGGAAGCAAAGAGTAGGAGTAAACGGGTCATTTTCACAATGGCAGGCCGTGACTAGTGGGGTACCGCAAGGCTCAGTTCTGGGACCACAGCTATTTACGATATATATTAATGATTTGGACGAGGGAATTGAATGCAACATCTCCAAGTTTGCGGATGACACGAAGGTGGGGGGCAGTGTTAGCTGTGTGGAGGATGCAAGGAGGCGGCAAGGTGACTTTGATAGGTTGGGTGAGGGGGCAAATGCATGGCAGATGCAGTATAATGTGGATAAATGTGAGATTATCCACTTTGGTGGCCAAAACAGGAAAGTAGACTATTATCTGAATGGTGGCCGATTAGGAAAGGGGGAGATGCAACGAGACCTGGGTGTCATGGTACACCAGTCATTAAAAGTAGGCATGCAGGTGCAGCAGGCAGTGAAGAAGGTGAATGTTATGTTAGCATTCATATCAAGAGGATTTGAGTATCAGAGCAGGGAGGTTCTACTGCAGTTGTACAGGGTCTTGGTGAGACCACACCTGGAGTAGTGCGTACAGTTTTGGTCTTCTAATCTGAGGAAAGACATTCTTGCCATAGAGGGAGTACAGAGAAGGTTCACTAGACCGATTCCTGGGATGTCAGGACTTTCATATGAAGAA
This sequence comes from Amblyraja radiata, assembly GCF_010909765.2. Classification (NCBI taxonomy): domain Eukaryota; kingdom Metazoa; phylum Chordata; class Chondrichthyes; order Rajiformes; family Rajidae; genus Amblyraja; species Amblyraja radiata. The sequence continues at coordinate 61,168,148 of NC_045967.1, read as the reverse complement.
AGACTGGATAGACTCAGTTTGTACTCGCTAGAATTTAGAAGATTGAGGGGGATCTTATAGAAACTTACAAAACTCTTAAGGGGTTGGACAGGCTAGATGCAGGAAGATTGTTCCCGATGGGGGAAGTCCAGAACAAGGTTAAGGATAAGGGGGAAATATTTTAGGACCGAGATGATGAAAACATTTTTCACGCCGAGAGTGTTGAATCTCTGGAATTCTCTGCCACAGAAGGTAGTTGAGGCCAGTTCATTGGCTATATTTAAGAGGGAGTTAGATGTGGCCCTTGTGGCTAAAGGGATCAGGGGGTATGGAGAGAAGGAAGGTACAGGATACCGAGTTGGATGATCAGCCATGATCATATTGAATGCTCGAATGGCCGAATGGCCTACTCCTGCACCTATTTTCCATGTTTCTATGATCGATGGGCCGTTTGTGCTTGTATCTCTTTTCGCGCTGTATCTCTAAACTAAACTAAACTGTAACCACGACTGTTTTGGTATTATTTTGCATTCTGTTATTATATGAAAACGTTGTTTCTAATGTAACCGACAATTACTATTGCAGCTTTGATCATACAGCTCGTTGATTTAGCAGGAAATGCTGATGGTAAAATAAGCCACATTGGGGGGTTTAATATGTACTTGTGTAGTAATGTGGACCCTGTTCCCTTCAACTGACTTGTTGATGGGGAATGTGTGTAATCAGATTAGTCTCGCACAGCAACAGGTGATTCTTTGACATGATATGTAATACTGTTGCTGTTGATGTTGGGGGCAGTGTTAGCTGTGAGGAGGATGCTAGGAGACTGCAAGGTGACTTGGATAGGCTGGGTAAGTGGGCAAATGTTTGGCAGATGCAGTATAATGTGGATAAATGTGAGGTTATCCATTTTGGTGGCAAAAACAGGAAAGCAGACTATTATCTAAATGGTGGCCGACTAGGAAAAGGGGAGATGCAGCGAGACCTGGGTGCCATGGTACACCAGTCATTGAAAGTGGGCATGCAGGTGCAGCAGGCAGTGAAGAAAGCGAATGGTATGTTAGCTTTCATAGCAAAAGGATTTGAGTATAGGAGCAGGGAGGTTCTACTGCAGTTGTACAGGGTCTTGGTGAGACCACACCTGGAGTATTGCGAACAGTTTTGGTCTCCAAATCTGAGGAAGGACATTATTGCCATAGAGGGAGTGCAGAGAAAGTTTACCAGACTGATTCCTGGGATGTCAGGACTGTCTTATGAAGAAAGACTGGATAGACTTGGTTTATACCCTCTAGAATTTAGGAGATTGAGAGGGGATCTTATAGAAACTTACAAAATTCTTAAGGGATTGGACAGGCTAGATGCAGGAAGATTGCTCCCGATGTTGGGGAAGTCCAGGACAAGGGGTCACAGCTTAAGGATAAGGGGGAAATCCTTTAAAACAGAGATGAGAAGAACTTTTTTCACACAGAGAGTGGTGAATCTCTGGAACTCTCTGCCACAGAGGGTAGTCGAGGCCAGTTCATTGGCTATATTTAAGAGGGAGTTAGATGTGGCCCCTGTGGCTAAGGGGATCAGAGGGTATGGAGAGAAGGCAGGTACAGGATACTGAGTTGGATGATCAGCCATGATCAGATTGAATGGCGGTGCAGGCTCGAAGGGCCGAATGGCCTACTCCTGCACCTAATTTCTATGTTTCTATGTTGATGGGTAACTTTAAAATCTTTCCCCTGCACGGGAGACCCGACCTTTTCTTTGTCGGGTCTCCGTTGTCGTTGGGGCTGCACTTTCTAGTGTGTTTT
>NC_045967.1:60825321-60832821 GCF_010909765.2 Amblyraja radiata | reverse complement strand
ATTTATCATGTACGTCCTATTTTGATTTGTCCTGCCAAGGTGTAGCACCTCACATTTATCAGCATTAAACTCCATCTGCCATCTTTCAGCCCATTTTTCCACATGGCCTAAATCACTCTGTAGACTTTGGAAATCCTCTTCATTATCCACAACACCCCCTATCTTGGTATCATCTGCATACTTACTAGTCCAATTTACCACCCCTTCATCCAGATCATTGATGTACATGACAAACAACAAAGGACCCAACACAGATCCCTGAGGCACCCCACTAGTCACCTGCCTCCAACCCGACAAACAGCCATCCACCATTACCCTCTGGCTTCTCCCATTCAGCCACTGTTGAATCCATCTTGCTATTCCTGCATTTATACCCAACAGTTGAACCTTCTTAACCAACCTTCCATGAGGAACCTTGTCAAAGGCCTTACTAAAGTCCATATAGACAACATCCACTGCTTTACCCTCGTCAATTTCCCTAGTAACCTCTTCAAAAAATTCAAGAAGATTAGTCAAACATGACCTTCCAGGCACAAATCCATGTTGACTGTTCCTAATCAGACCCTGTTTATCCAGATGCTTATATATATTATCTCTAAGTATCTTTTCCATTAATTTGCCCACCACTGACGTCAAACTAACAGGTCTATAATTGCCAGGTTTACTCTTAGAACCCTTTTTAAACAATGGAACAACATGCGCAGTACGCCAATCCTCGGGGACTATTCCCGTTTCTAATGACGTTTGAAATATTTCTGTCATAGCCCCAGCTATTTCTACACTAACTTCCCTCAATGTCCTAGGGAATATCCTGTCCGGACCTGGAGACTTATCCACTTTTATATTTTTCAAAAGTGTCAGTACTTCTTTTACTTTGAAACTCATAGTATCCATAGCTAGTCTACTAGTTTCCCTTACCTCACATAATTCAATATCCTTCTCCTTGGTGAATACCGAAGAAAAGAAATTGTTCAATATCTCCCCCATCTCTTTTGGCTCTGCAGATAGCTGTCCACTCTGTCTCTCCAATGGACCAATTTTATCCCTCGTCATCCTTTTGCTATTAATATAGCTGTAGAAACCCTTTGGATTTACTTTCACCTTACTTACCAAAGCAACCTCATATCTTCTTTTAGCTTTTCTAATTTCTTTCTTAAGATTCTTTTTACATTCCTTATACTCCTCAAGCACCTCATTTACTTCATGCTGCCTATAATTATTGTAGATCTCCCTCTTTTTCCGAACAAGATGTCCAATTTCCCTTGAAAACCAGGGCTCTTTCCAATTTTTACTGTTTCCTTTCAACCGAACAGGAACATAAAGATTCTGTACTCTTAAAATTTCCCCTTTAAATGTCCACCATTTCTCTTCCACATCTTTCCCATAAAACAAAATGTCCCAGTTCACTCCTTTTAAATCATCTCGCATCTCATCAAAGTTAGCCTTTCTCCAATCAAAAATTTCAACCCTAGGTCCAGTTCTGACCTTCTCCATAATTATATTGAAACTAATGGTATTGTGATCACTGGACCCGAAGTGCTCCCCAACGCATACCTCCGCAACCTGTCCCGTCTCATTTCCTAACAGGAGGTCCAGCACTGCCCCTCCTCTAGTAGGTACCTCTATGTATTGCTGCAAAAAACTATCCTGCACACATTTTACAAACTCCAAACCATCCAGCCCATTTACAGAATGTGTTTCCCAGTCTATGTGTGGAAAATTGAAATCTCCCACAATCACTACCTTGTGCTTACTACTAATATCTGCTATCTCCTTACATATTTGCTCTTCCAATTCTCGTTCCCCATTTGGCGGTCTATAATACACCCCTATGTGTTGATACCCCTTTCCCACTTCTCAGTTCCACCCAAATAGCCTTTATAGACGAGCCCTCCAATCTATCCTGCCAAAGCACTGCTGTAATATCTTCCCTGACTAGCAATGCACTGGGCCTGTCAGAGACTGGGCCCCGCCTGTCACTGGGCCCCACCTGTCACTGGGCCCCACCTGTCACGGCCCCACCTGTCACTGGGCCCCACCTGTCACACACGCCACTAACACCATCGCGGATAACACAACAGGGATTGTGCTGGTCTCCAACGGTGATGAATCAGCTACAGAGTGGAGATACAGAGCCTGGTGAAGTGGGGGGGGTGAGGGGGTATGAGGGGCGGAATGAGGGGAGGTGAGGGAGTTTGAGGGGCGGAGTGAGGGGGGGAGTGGGGGGGGGGTGGAGGGGTGAAGGGGGGTGAGGGGGGTGAGGGAGATTGAGGGGGGTGAGGGGGGTGAGGGGGGGAGTGAGGGGCGGAGTGAGGGGGGGTGAGGGGGATTGAGGGGCGGAGTGAGGGGGGTGAGGGGTGAAGGGGGGTGAGGGAGATTGAGGGGGGGTGAAGGGGGGTGAGGGGGGTGAGGGAGATTGAGGGGGTGAGGGGGGTGAGGGGGGAGTGAGGGCGGAGTGAGGGGGGTGAGGGGGATTGAGGGGCGGAGTGAGGGGGGTGAGGGGTGAAGGGGGGTGAGGGAGATTGAGGGGGGCTGAAGGGGGGTGAGGGGGGTGAGGGAGATTGAGGGGGGTGAGGGAGATTGAGGGGCGGAGTGGAGGGGTGGAGGGGTGAAGGGGGTGAGGGAGATTGAGGGGGGGTGAAGGGGGTTGAGGGGGGTGAGGGGCGGAGTGAGGGGGGAGTGAGGGGGGTGAGGGGGGCGTTGTGGTTCTGGGCTGGGGACGAGCTGGGCTGAGACGCGGTGAGTTTGGGGTTGATGGGATTTTACAGCTGGTGCTGTTTAATTAGTGACAAATATCAGCGACAGATCCTATAATCATCGTTGTTTCAATTAATTATCTAATTACTTGATAAACAAACAAGACGGAGAATGAGAATCCCGGGATTCCATTCTGTCTGTCTGTCTGTCTGTCTGTCTGTCTGTCTGTCTGTCTGTCTGTCTGTCTGTCTGTCTGTCTGTCTGTCTCTCTGTCTGTCTCTGTCTGTCTGTCTGTCTGTCTGTCTGTCTGTCTGTCTGTCTGTCTGTCTGTCTGTCTGTCTGTCTGTCTGTCTGTCTGCCTGTCTGTCTGCCTGCCTGTCTGTCTGTCTGTCTGTCTGTGAGAGGTGGTGAAATTGCAGCGTCCACAATTGGCTGCAGTTTCTTGCGGGCAAGGATGGAGCTGTTCCCAAACCAAGCTGTGATGCATCCCGATAAAATGCTTTCTACGGCGCATCTGTAGATGTTGGTGAGAGTTGTTGGGGACATGCTGAACTTCCTAAACCTTCTGAGGAACTAGAGGTGTTGGTGTGTTTTCTTGCTCGATGCTTCAATACGGGTGGTCCAGGAGAAGTTGTTGGTGATATTTGAAGCCTTCAACCATCAATGTAAACTGGGCTGTGTGAAACCACTTCACTTCCTGAAGCCCATCACTATCTCCTTTGTCTTGCTGTCATTGAGAGAAAGGTTGTTGTCTGGACACCAGGACACAAGGTTCTCAATCTCCTTCCTGTACTCCGTCTCATCATTATCTGGTATCCAGCCACTATGGTGTCATCTGCGAATCTGTACATGGGATTAGATTTGTAAACGGCTGCAGTCGTGGGTGAACAAGGAGTAAAGAAGCGGCTGAGAACACATCCGCTTTATGGCGATCATGGCGGTGGGTTCAGACGTAGCGGCTTTGCGCTCCCAAGTCTGAGTTAACTCGGAGAAGCCCGGCACCGAACGCGGCTGTGAAAGTAAGGCAATTAAAGACCTCAGAACCCCTAGAACCCTTAGAAACCCCAGTAACCACAGAAACCCCAGAAACCATAGGAAGAAACTCACCTCCAGGACGAGGAAATCCAGGACCCACATTGCAATCCCGACGGGTCACACATGAAGCCGCACGGAACTGCTCAATATCAGACATGGCTGCGAGAACCAGGCTTGTGAGTACTACAGCACCCTCACCAAAATCCCGATGGAGCTGGGCAGAACAGCCCCCTGGATCACCACCCCGGAGGGTAGGAGACGGAGCAAGCGCCGGGAGCGAAAGCAGAAACGTGGAAGGCGAGCGGGGGTGCACGACAGGCTACGGAGGGCTCCACAAAGACCATCGCTCCCAAGCGTTTTTCTCGCAAATGTCCGGTCACTCACCAACAAGCTGGATGAGCTAAGGCTCTGGATCAACATCCAGCGATCCCTGAAAGACTGCTGTGTGCTGATTTTCACAGAGACCTGGCTCAGCGCGCTGGTTCCCGATGGGGCTGTGGACCTGACCAACCGGTCACAGCATCGTGCTGATAGAACAAAGGACTCCGGTAAGAGCAAGGGTGGCGGGCTCTGCACCTACATCAACAATGACTGGTGCACCAACCACACTGCAGTAGAGAGCTACTGTTCCCCTGACCTGGAATACCTACTGCTTAAATGTAGGCCGTTTTACCTGCCTCGGGAGTTTACTGTGGTTATCATCATGCCATATACATCCCACCACAAGCTAATGCTAACCTAGAGCTAGCACAGCTGCACTCGGCCATCAGTAAGCAGCAGGATGCTCGCCCCGACGGTGCCTTCATTGTTGCAGGGGACTTTAACCAGGTCGACCTACGTGCCACACTCCGCAAATTTCACCAGCATGTGCAGTGCCCTACCAGGGGCTCAAACACACTGGATAAAGTGTACACCAACATCAAGGACGCTTACAGAGCTCTCCCCTGCCCATCCCTGGGACAATCCGATCACCTCTCACTGTTTCTACTGCCTGCATACAAACCCCTCATCCGCAAGACCAAACCTGCAATAAGGACGGTCAAAATATGGCCTGAGGACGCCACCCTACAACTCCAGGACTGCTTTGATCGCACCGACTGGGACCTGTTTGCACAACATGCTACCAGTGGTACAGAGATAGACTTGGAGGAGTACACATCCACTGTGCTCTCCTACATCAACTGCTGTGTGGAGACTGTCACAGTGGACAAGCAAATAAAGATGTTCCCAAACCGGAAACCCTGGATGAACAAGGAGGTTCAGGATCTGCTAAGGGCACGCAACAATGTCTTTAAATCCAGGGACACTTCTGCTTACAGTGCGGCCAGGTCGAACCTGAACAAAGGCATAAAAAAGGTCAAAGACATCCACAGGCAAAGGGTAGAAGACCACTTCAATACCGCGGACACCAGAAGCATGTGGCAGGGTGTCAGGGACATCACTGACTACAAGAGCAGCCCCGCCTGCCCCCACGGTGATATCACACTGGCCAACGAACTAAACACCTTCTTTGCCCGGTTTGAAACTGGCAACACCACCAGGAGTGGAATAACCCCGGCCATGGCGGAGGGACAGGCCTTAACACTGAGCACTCAGGAGGTACAGTGCGCTCTGCGTAGGATCAATCCACGCAAGGCTGCAGGCCCGGATGGAGTCCAGGGAAGGGTACTAAAGGACTGTGCTGTACAGCTGGCGGAGGTATTCACGAGAATCTTCAATCTATCTATATCTCTGGCAACGGTCCCCAAGTGCCTGAAAACAGCCACCATAGTGCCGGTGCCGAAAAAGTCCAAAGTCATCAACCTGAACGACTACCGCCCGGTTGCCCTAACTCCAATCCCAATGAAGTGCTTCGAAAGGCTGGTCCTCTCCCATATCAAATCCAGCATCCCTGCCTCACTGGACTCTCATCAATTTGCATACAGGGCAAATAGATCAACAGAGGATGCCATCTCTCTGGCTCTTCACACTGTCCTGACTCACCTGGACAGACAGGGCACGTACGTGAGGATGCTCTTCATTGACTATAGCTCTGCATTCAATACGGTCATCCCCACCAAGCTCACCACCAAACTCCACCAGCTAGGCCTCAGCTCGCCGATATGCGATTGGATCCTGAACTTTCTGACGGAGCGACTGCAGGCAGCGAGACTGGGCCCGCACCTGTCCTCCACTATCACCCTGAGCACCGGCAAACCACAGGGCTGTGTACTAAGCCCCATGCTCTACTCCCTCTTCACTCACGACTGTGTTCCTGCATTCGACACCAACATCATCGCAAAGTTTGCAGACGACACAACAGTGATTGGGCTGATCACCAACGGTGATGAAACAAAATACAGGGCGGAGGTGCAGAACCTGGCGGACTGGTGCACACGTAACAACTTGTCACTAAACACCTCCAAGACCAAGGAGCTGATTATTGACTTCAGGAGGTCCCATAATGGAGAATACGCCCCAATCTCCATTTACGGGGAAAGTGTGGAGAGAGTGTCCAGCTTTAAGTTTCTGGGCACTCACATTTCAGAGGACCTCACATGGTCCACCAACACCGCTGCGCTGGTCAAGAAGGCACAGCAACGACTGTTCTTCCTGAGGACATTAAAAAAGACTGGTCTGCCCCAACAGCTGCTGACAACGTTTTACCGCTGTACCACAGAGAGCATATTAACGTATGGCATCTCTGTGTGGTATCTCAGCTGCACGGAGGCGGAGAGGAGAGCTCTTCAGCGCGTCGTCCACAGAGCGCAGAGGATCATTGGGACACAGCTACCAGCCTTGGAGGGCATCTACCACACACAGTGCCTCAGGAAGGCCGTCAGCATCCATAAAGACTCATCACACCCCTGTAACGGACTGTTCGAACTACTTCCCTCCGGCAGACGTTACAAGGCCTTCTACGCCTGAACCTCCAGACTCAGAAACAGCTTTATTCCAAGAGCTATAGCGGCTCTGAACCAGCCCTGCTGAGTGCCCCCCACCCCCCCTGGACTGTCTCCCTCAAATGGTCACGACACACAGCTTATTTATTTATTTTACTTTTCTTTTTCATCGGTTGGAAGCTGCATACTAAATCTCGTTGCACTGACGTGCAATGACAATAAAAGATATTATTATTATCCTTGTGGAGTACTAGAGATGAGGATTATTGTAGAGTTGTAGAGGATGGTTTGTTGCCTCTCCTCACTGACTGGGGTCTGTTGGTCAGGAAGTCAAGGATCTAGTTGTAGAGATGAGTGCTGACTCCAAGTCCCGTGAGTTTGGTGATGAGCTTGGATGGTGTAATGGTGTTAAAGGCAGGGCTGTAGTCTATGAGTAGGATTATTGTGGAGGATGGTTTGTCCACTATCCTCACTGTTTGGGGTCTGTTGGTCAGGAAGTCGAGGGCTTGCAAATCTCTTGGTCTCACTCTCTGAGATATTACTTTGTTCCTCGCTCTCCCTGCCACCAACAACTCACTTTCTCTCATTCTCCACTCTGACTATGGGCTCTGAGTCTGACTGACCTGCACACAGCATTCTGTAGCATGCCCCTGACTGATATAAGTCACAAATATATAATAGTGACATCAGCAGTGTATGTGTTACACAATGCTAGAGGTATGTGGGCTCGCTGGTGACACAAAACACATTCTGTCCATGCAACTGCCAGTGTGAAAGAACGCATGGACCCAGACAACAGGCACAGGCCACTCGGCCCCTCCATCCTATCCCACCAGTCATGTGATCATGGCCAATCCATGCTGACCTAAACTGTCCCAGTTCCCCA
>NC_045967.1:60817821-60820321 GCF_010909765.2 Amblyraja radiata | reverse complement strand
TGGAAGGTTAGATCGTATGGGATCCAAGGAGAGATAGCTGAATAGATAGCACATTGGCTCCATGGAAGGAAGCAGAGGGTGAAGGAGGAAGGTTGTTTCTCGGACTGGAGACCTGTGACTAGTGGTGTGCCACATGGTTCAGTACTGGACCCGTTACTGTTTGTCATCTACATCAATGATTTGGGTGAGAACGTACAGGGCAAGATTAGCAAATTTGCTGATGGTACAAAAGTTAGTGGTTTTGCAGATAGTGAAGATGGTTGTGAACGATTGCATTGTGATGGTTGTAAATAAAGATTTAATAGGAATCCGAGGGGTAACTTTTCACATAGGTGTGTGTATGGACAAGCTGCCAAAGGAGGTAGTTGAGGCTGGGACTATCCCACCGTTTAAGAAACAGTTAGGCAGGTGCATGGATAGGACAGTTTGGAGGGATATGGACCAAGTGCAGGCAAGTGGGACTAGTGTAGATGGGGCATGTTGGCCGGTATGGGCGAGTTGGGCCGAAGGGCCTGTTTCCACACTGTATCACATTGTGATTCTATGTCATTAAACACACACTCACACACATTAAACTCACACTCACACATATTAAGCTCACACTCACACACATTAAACACACACTCACGCACATTAAACACACACTCACACACATTAAACTCACACTCACACACATTAAGCTCACACTCACACACATTAAACACACACTCACACATATTAAACTCACTCACACATTAAACAACCTCCAGCACAGCTTCAGCGCCCAGATGTTCCAGAGCATCACAGCCTGGTTCAGTAACTCGAACGCCCAGGAATGAAGGAGACGACAGAGAGCGGTCTCTGACCTCCCCCCCCCCACACACACACTGACCCCACCACACACTGACCCCCCCCACACACACACTGACACCCCCCACCACACACTGACACCCCCCCCACACACTGACCCCCCCCCACCACACACTGACCCCCCCCCACCACACACTGACCCCCCCCACCACACACTGACCCCCCCACCACACACTGACCCCCCCCCACACACTGACCCCCCCCACCACACACTGACCCCCCCACACCACACACTGACCCCCCCACCACACACTGACCCCCCCCACACACACACTGACCCCCCCACACACTGACCCCCCACCACACACCACACACTGACCCCCCCACACACTGACACCCCCACCACACACCACACACTGACCCCCCCACACACTGACCCCCCACACACTGACCACCCACACACTGACCCCCCACACACTGACCCCCCCCCACACACACACTGACCCCCCCACACACTGACCCCCCCCCACACACACACTGACCCCCCCACACACTGACCCCCCCACCACACACCACACACTGACCCCCCCACACACTGACCCCCCCACCACACACCACACACTGACCCCCACACACTGACCCCCCCACACACTGACCCACCCACACACTGACCCCCCCACACAACTGACCCCCACAACATTGACCCCCCCACCACACACTGACCCCCCCACCACACACTGACCCCCACACACACCTGACCCCCCCCCCACCACACACTGACCCCCCCACACCACACACTGACCCCCCCCACAACACTGACCCCCCACCCCACACACTGTCCCCCCCACCACACACTGACCCCCCCCACACACACACTGACCCCCCCACACACTGACCCCCCCACACACTGACCCCCCCCACACACTGACCCCCCCACACACTGACCCCCCCACACACTGACCCCCCCACCACACACCACACACTGACCCCCCCCCCACACACTGACCCCCCCACACACTGACCCCCACACCACACACCACACACTGACCCCCGCCCCACACACTGACCCCCCCCCACACACTGACCCCCCCACACACTGACCCCCCCACCACACACTGACCCCCCCCCACACACTGACCCCTCCCCCCACACACTGACCCCCCCCCCACACACTGACCCCCCCACACACTGACCCCCCCCCACACACTGACCCCCCCACACACTGACCCCCCCACCACACACTGACCCCCCCACCACACACTGACCCCCCCCCCACACCACACACTGAACCCCCCACCACACACTGACCCCCCCCACACACACACTGACCCCCCCACCACACACTGACCCCCCCCACACACTGACCCCCCACACACTGACCCCCCCCACCACACACTGACCCCCCCCCACACACACTGGACCCCCCCCACCACACACTGACCCCCCCCACCACACACTGACCCCCCCACCACACACTGACCCCCCCACCACACCTGACCCCCCCCCACCACACACTGACCCCCCCCCACACACACTGACCCCCCCCACAACACACTGACCCCCTCCCCCACACACTAACCCCCCCAACACACACTGACCCCCCCCCAACACACTAACCCCCCCAACACACTAACCCCCCAACACACTAACCCCCCCCCCCAACACACTGACCCCCTCCCCCACACACTGACCCCCCCCACCACACACTGAC
>NC_045967.1:60807821-60810321 GCF_010909765.2 Amblyraja radiata | reverse complement strand
ACATCTGGATTTACGGCCCAGTCATCCACTCCGACAACTCACTCTCACAAAGAGCAGCAGCACGATGTGTGGATACTGTCACACCAGGCCAGATGTTGCCCCTCCACACACTGTCACACCAGGCCAGATGTTGCCCCTCCACACACTGTCACACCAGGCCAGATGTTGCCCCTCACGTCGTCAGAAACAGGTGAATTGATCATGGGGAACAAGGACATGGCAGACCAATTGAATAACTACTTTGGTTCCGTCTTCACTAAGGAAGACATAAATAATCTGCCGGAAATAGCAGGGGACCGGGGGTCAAATGAGATGGAGGAACTGAGTGAAATCCAGGTTAGCCGGGAAGTGGTGTTGGGTAAATTGAATGGATTAAGGCCGATAAATCCCCAGGGCCAGATAGGCTGCATCCCAGAGTACTTAAGGAAGTAGCCCCAGAAATTGTGGATGCATTAGTGATAATTTTTCAAAACTCTTCAGATTCTCGAGTAGTTCCTGAGGATTGGAGGGTAGCTAATGTAACCCCACTTTTTAAAAAGGGAGGGAGAGAGAAAATGGGGAATTACAGACCAGTTAGTCTAACATCGGCAGTGGGGAAACTGCTAGAGTCAGTTATTAAAGATGGGATAGCAGCACATTTGGAAAGTGGTGAAATCATTGGGCAAAGTCAGCATGGATTTATGAAAGAATGTCTGACGAATCTTATAGAATTTTTCAAGGATGTAACTACTAGTGGATAAGGGAGAACCAGTGGATGTGTTATATCTGGACTTTCAGAAGGCTTTCGATAAGGTCCCACATAAGAGATTAGTATACAAACTTAAAGCACACGGTATTGGGGGTTCAGTATTGATGTGGATAGAGAACTGGCTGGCAGACAGGAAGCAAAGAGTAGGAGTAAACGGGTCCTTTTCACAATGGCAGGCAGTGACTAGTGGGGTACCGCAAGGCTCAGCGCTGGGTCCCCAGCTATTTACAATATATATTAATGATTTGGACGAGGGAATTGAATGCAACATCTCCAAGTTTGCGGATGACACGAAGCTGGGGGGCAGTGTTAGCTGTGCGGAGGATGCTAGGAGGCTGCAAGGTGACTTGGATAGGCTGGGTGAGTGGGCAAATGCATGGCAGATGCAGTATAATGTGGATAAATGTGAGGTTATCCACTTTGGTGGCAAAAACAGGAAAGTAGACTATTATCTGAATGGTGGCCGATTAGGAAAGGGGGAGATGTAACAAGACCTGGGTGTCATGGTACACCAGTCATTGAAAGTAGGCATGCAGGTGCAGCAGGCAGTGAAGAAAGCGAATGGTATGTTAGCATTCATAGCAAAAGGATTTGAGTATAGGAGCAGGGAGGTCTACTGCAGTTGTACAGGGTCTTGGTGAGACCACACCTGGAGTATTGCGTACAGTTTTGGTCTCCTAATCTGAGGAAGGACATTCTTGCCATAGAGGGAGTACAGAGAAGGTTCACCAGACTGATTCCTGGGATGTCAGGACTTTCATATGAAGAAAGACTGGATAGACTCAGTTTGTACTCGCTAGAATTTAGAAGATTGAGGGGGGATCTTATAGAAACTTACAAAATTCTTAAGGGGTTGGACAGGCTAGATGCAGGAAGATTGTTCCCGATGTTGGGGAAGTCCAGAACAAGGGGTCACAGTTTAAGGATAAAGGGGAAATCTTTTAGGACTGAGATGAGAAAAACATTTTTCACACAGAGAGTGGTGAATCTCTGGAATTCTCTGCCACAGAATGTAGTTGAGGCCAGTTCATTGGCTATATTTAAGAGGGAGTTAGATGTGGCCCTTATGGCTAAAGGGATCAGGGGGTATGGAGAGAAGGCAGGTACAGGATACTGAGTTGGATGATCAGCCATGATCATATTGAATGGCGGTGCAGGCTCGAAGGGCCGAATGGCCTACTCCTGCACCTATTTTCTATGTTTCTATGTCACACCTGTCCAGATGTTGCCCCTCACACGTCACATCAGGCCAGATGTTGCCACTCACACTACCACATCAGCCCAGATGTTGCACCTCCACACACTGTCACACCAGGGGCCAGGTGTTGCCCCTCCACCACACACTGTAACATCAGGCCAGATGTTGCTCCTCCACACACACTGCCACACCAGGCCAGATGTTGCACCTCCACACACTGTCACACCAGGCCAGATGTTGCACCTCCACACACTGTCACACCAGGCCAGATGTTGTCCCTCCTCCACACACTGTCACACCAGGCCAGATGTTGCTCCTCCACATACTGTCACACTGGGCCAGATGTTGTCCCTCAACACACTAACATCAGGCCAGATGTTGCCCCTCCACACACACTGTCACACCAGGCCAGATGTTGTCCCTCCACACACTGTCACACCAGGCCAGATGTTGCCCCTCCACACACACTGTCACACCAGGCCAGATGTTGTCTCTCCACACACACATCGTCACATCAGGCCAGATGTTGTCTCTCCGTGTCCTGCCTTCGATCA
>NC_045967.1:60795321-60802821 GCF_010909765.2 Amblyraja radiata | reverse complement strand
AACTGTGGAGAACATGGATAGGTGACGTTTCACAGAGTGCTGGAGTAACTCAGCGGGTCAGGCAGCATCTGTGGAGAACATGGATAGGTGACGTTTCACAGAGTGCTGGAGTAACTCAGCGGGTCAGGCAGCAACTGTGGAGAACATGGATAGGTGATGTTCAGGTTTGCTGCAGTTCCGTGTGCCAGTCTATGAAACATCACCGTGCTGGCCTGAGGTGAAAGGGTGTGAGTGTAGCTTGTGCAGAAATATCCGCCTCTTTAGCAGAACGATGTACAGGCTCGGGGCTGTGCTAATTGGGAAATGGAGGCAATAAGCAGCCCGACAAATTGAAATTCAGTCGGCTATGAACTAACGTGATGCTGTGTAAACCCAGATTACAAATTAATAATTGCAACAGAACATTTCCAATCCCAGACTCATTTCCACATCTCCAGCGGGTGAAATCTCCGTCACCCTTCATCCTCCACTGACCATCTGTTATCTGGTGTCTCTGCAGGTCTCGCTGCCACCACCGCCTGCTGGGACTGGACTGGGGAGAGAGGCTGGTGATGGCCGAGCAGGTGATGGGCTTCCTAGTTCTCTACACCACTCTGCTCATTGTTCTCCTGTCCAGGACCTGCCTGACTGTCCATGGGTAAGTTGTCCCCTCTTGCTCATCGTGTACCATGCTGGCCTCACCATCGCGGCCACTGCCCGTGAGATGACCCTCCGTCACCATCGTGGCCACTGCCCGTGAGATGACCCTCACCATCGCGGCCACTGCCCGTGAGATGACCCTCACCATCGCGGCCACTGCCCCATGAGATGACCCTCCATGACCATCGCGGCCACTGCCCCATGAGATGACCCTCCGTCACCATCGCGGCCACTGCCCCATGAGATGACCCTCACCATCGCGGCCACTGCCCGTGAGATGACCCTCCATCACCATCGTGGCCACTGCCCCATGAGATGACCCTCACCATCGTGGCCATTGCCCGTGAGATGACCCTCCATGACCATCGCGGCCACTGCCCCATGAGATGACCCTCCGTCACCATCGCGGCCACTGCCCGTGAGATGTCCATGACCATCGTGGCCACTGCCCATGAGATGACCCTCACCATCATGGCCACTGCCCGTGAGATGACCCTCACCATCGCAGCCACTGCCCATGAGATGACCTTCACCATCGCGGCCACTGCCCATGAGATGACCTTCACCATCGCGGCCACTGCCCGTGAGATGACCCTCACCATCGCGGCCACTGCCCGTGAGATGACCCTCCGTCACCATCGAGGCCACTGCCCGTGAGATGTCCATGACCATCGCGGCCACAGCCCCGTGAGATGACCTTCACCATCGCGGCCACTGCCCGTGAGATGACCCTCACCATCGCGGCCACTGCCCGTGAGATGTCCATGACCATCGCGGCCACAGCCCCGTGAGATGACCCTCACCATCGTGGCCACTGCCCCATGAGATGACCGTCTTCACCTCCCTGTGCAACGATGTCATTAATCCACAAAGGGTATATTCACGAGGATGTTGCCGGGACTCAAGGGCCTGAGCTACAGGGAGAGGTTGAGCCAGGCTGGGATTCTATTCCTTGGAGCGCAGGAGGATGAGGGGTGATCTTATAGAGGTGTATAAAATAATGAGAGGAATAGATCGGGTAGACGCACAGAGTCTCTTGCCCAGAGTAGGGGAATCGAGGACAAGAGGACACGGGTTTAAGGTGAGGAGGGAAAGATTTAATAGGAAGCTGAGAGGCAACTTTTTCACACAGAGGGTGGTGTGTGTATGGAATGAGCTGCCGCTGGAGGTAGTTGAGGCTGGGACTATCACAACATTTAAAAGGCACTGGGACAGGTACATGGACAGGAAGGGTTGTCCATTCCCTCCACAGATGCTGCCTGAACCGCAGAGTTGCCCAGAGCAGTGGGCAGTGGCCTGAATCTCACACCGCTGACTGAGGCCATTGTACGAGTGTCAGGGCAGGTGCCTGGTGCTTGGACACTGTTGACACTGACCACAGGAGGTTCATGTTTGTGAAAGCAATTTGCAGAAGTCTATTGGTCCAAAAACCCAGGTGACAAGCTATTGGGGGACGTACGTGTTGAAGTTTCCCAAAAGCTGCAGCAGTGACTGGTCAACTAGCCTGAGATGACCCTCCCGTCTCATCCCAGGCTCTGTAGCGATACCCCTCATGTGTCACGGAGATCTCATTGAGGGGAACAAGACCATGTGGGGCAGGGGTCAAGTGTACCTGCTCTCCCAGGGGTGAGGGTTCTAGATCTAGAGGGCACAGGCACAAGGTGAGAGGAGAGATTAAAGAGGGACCTGAGGGGCCACATTCCCACAGAGGGGGGTCTGTGTCTGGAACAAGCTGCCGGAGGAAGCTCTATGTGGACAGGAAGGGTTTAGAGGCACCTGGGCCAAATGCAGGCAAATGGGACTAGCCCAGTATGCCAACATGTCAGCATGGACAAGGTGGGCCGAAGGGCCTGTTCCTGTGTCTCTATGACTACGCTTGCTTTCAGCGTGGACTAGATTGGTAGATGTCTACATTTGAAGAGAGGGGGAGGGGTGAGGGGGACAGATGTATGCATTTGGTGCTACAAACACCCCACCCCACACTGGCTCTCAGCTCCATGGCCCCCTGGTTACTGATGAGCTCCACCCTCCCTCCACCATCAGCCCTGTCTCCTCTTCCGCAGAGGCTGCCTGACGCTGTGTTTCCGCAGAGGCTGCCGGACACTGTGTTTCCGCAGAGGCTGCCGGACTGGCTGTGTTTCCGCAGAGGCTGCCTGACGCTGTGTTTCCGCAGAGGCTGCCGGACTGGCTGTGTTTCCGCAGAGGCTGCCTGACGCTGTGTTTCCGCAGAGGCTGCCGGACACTGTGTTTCCGCAGAGGCTGCCGGACTGGCTGTGTTTCCGCAGAGGCTGCCGGACACTGTGTTTCCCCACCGCTGCCCGGTTGCCGACAGTAACATTCTTGCTGGGTTTTGATTTGCAGATTCTCAAAGAAACACGCCCGTCCAGTGCCGACCGACGGCAAGGACAACATCACCATCTTCACCAGGATCCTTGACCGGCTGCTGGACGGCTATGACAACCGGCTACGGCCCGGCCTGGGAGGTAACGGTCAGCGGCCGGACAGCCCATCCCCCTGTACCCCACTTGACCAACGCATTGGAGGCTACGGTCAATGCGGTGGGCAATGGGGTCACTGTGATGTTGTTTGACTCAGTGGCTCTGTCAGTCATCATGTCACTCAATGCTAGAATTGGTGCAAGGGCTGAATGGCCTCCTGGTGCTGTTGGTGCAAACAGAAAAGCCTGAGGTCAGGCAGCACTTGGTGAACAGCTGGACACACTGGGAACAGCTGGACACACTGGGAACAGCTGGACACACTGGGAACAGCTGGACACACTGGGAACAGCTGGACACACTGGGAGCAGCTGGACACACTGGGAACAGCTGGACACACTGGGAACAGCTGGACACACTGGGAACAGCTGGACACACTGGGAACAGCTGGACACACTGGGAACAGCTGGACACACTGGGAACAGCTGGACACACTGTGGGGTTGGTGCGGGGGGGGAGGGGCCTGAGTTGGCAACAGTCACTCTGTGCTCACTGAACAGTGGAAGGTCAACTATTGCCCCAATCATCCGTTGGCTGAAGGACACCGGGGTCACTGGGGAAACGAGTCTCAAGGCATGAAGATTCTGCAGAGGGACAGGTGGGGACAGGTGACAGGTGGGGACAGGTGACAAGTGGGGACAGGTGACAGGTGGGGACAGGTGGGGACAGGTGACAAGTGGGGACAGGTGGGGACAGGTGGGGACAAGTGGGGACAGGTGGGGACAGGTGGCGACAGGTGGGGACAGGTGGCGACAGGTGACAGGTGGGGACAGGTGACAAGTGGGGACAAGTGGGGACAGGTGGGGACAGGTGACAAGTGGGGACAGGTGACAAGTGGGGACAGGTGGGGACAGGTGGGGACAAGTGGGGACAGGTGGGGACAGGTGGCGACAGGTGACAGGTGGGGACAGGTGACAAGTGGGGACAAGTGGGGACAGGTGGGGACAGGTGGGGACAGGTGGGCTTATCCACTGGGGCATGGAATGGAAGAATGTTTCTGAATAGCAAGTGTGTACAATGTCATGGGATGGAGGGACTTGGCCATCGATGGAGGTGAGATACCAAGGTCCATGGAGCAGGTGTAGTTGTACAAGGACATTAGTGAGGCCCCACCTGGATATTGTGTTCTAGTTGTGGTCACACTGCTGTAGTAAAGATGCCGTTAAGATGGAATATTTACAAAATAATAGGTGCAGGAGAAGGCCATTCGGCCCTTCGAGCCAGGACGTGGCAGGCTAGGACTTTATTTCTTGCAGCGCAGGAGGATGAGGGGTGATCTTATAGAAGTGTATAAAACCATGGGCAAAGAGATAGGCTGACTGTACAGAGGCTTTTACTCATGGTGGGGGAATCGAGAACCAGACTACATACAGTGCATTCAGAAAGTGTTCAGACCTCTTCACTTTTTCCGCAATTTGTTAAGTTACAGCCTTATTTTAAAATGGATTAAATTCATTTATATCATCAATCTACACACAATAGGAAGAATGAAGAAGCGAAAACAGGTGTTTAGAAATGTTTGCAAAGTAATTAAAAATAAATAACTGAAATATCACATTTACATAAGTATTCAGACCCTTTGTTATGACACAAAATTGAGCTTAGGTTCATCCTGTTTCCATTGATTGCACGCATCTAGCGCGACCAAACGTGGTGGCTTGAGCCGTACGGCCGTGCGGGGCCGGTCCCACTTCCAACCGCGGAGTCGTGTGGAGTTGTGCGGGGCTGGTCCCGACATCATACTCACCAATCAGCTGGGCAGGAGGCGGGCCGACTGAATTTGGACGTCGCACGGCGTCGGGCGGTTACGTCATCACGCAACGGCACGCAGGGCGGTGATGTCATCGCGCAACAGCACGCCGGGCGGTGATGTCATCGCGCAACGCCACGCGCTAGGCATACGCCGTCAAGAACGCTACGTATGGCGTCGAGACCCTGCACGATGTCGGGACCAGCCCCGCACCAGCCCCGCACAACTCCATACGCCTCCGGTGATCGAAGTGGGACTGGCCCCGTGAGGCCGTACGGCTCAAGCGACCACGTTAGGTCACGCTCGCCGCATGCTGGTGGGACAGGCCCTTTAAGATGTTTCTACAACTTGATTGGAGTCCACCAGTGGTAAATTAAATTGATTGGACATGATTTGGTAAGGCACACACCTGTCTATATAAGGTCCCACAGTTGACAGTGCATGTCAGAGCAAAAAACAAGCCATGAAGACAAAGGAATTGTCTGTGGACCTCCGAGACAGGATTGTGTTGAGACACAGATCTGGGGAAGGGTATAAAACAATTTCTGCAGCATTGCAGGTCCCGAAGATCACAGTGGCCTCTGTCATTCTTAAGTGGAACCACCAGAACTCTTCATAGAGATGGCCGCCCGGCCAAACTGAGCAATCGGGGGAGAGGGGCCTTGGTCAGGGAGGTGACCAAGAACCCGATGGTCACTCTGACAGAGCTCCAGAGATCCTCTGTGGAGATGGGAAAAACTTCCAGAAGGACAACTATATCTGCAGCACTCCACCAATCAGGCCTTTATGGTAGAGTGGCCAGACGGAAGCCACTCCTCAGTAAACAGCCCGCTTGGAGTTTGCCAAAAGGCACCTAAATAAGATTCCCCTGGCCTGATGAAATGAAGATTGAACTCTTTGGCCTGAATGCCAAGCGTCATGTCTGGAGGAAACCAGGCACCGCTCATCACCTGGCCAATACCATACCTACGGTGAAGCATGGTGGTGGCAGCATCATGCTATGGGGATGTTTTTCAGTGGCAGAAACTGGGAGACTAGTCAGGATCGAGGGAAAGATGAATGGAGCAAAGTACAGGGAGATCCTTGATGAAAACCTGCTCCAGAGTGTTCTGGACCTCAGACTGGGGCGGAGGTTCACCTTCTAACAGGACAACGACCCTAAACACACATCCAAGACAACGCAGGAGTGGCTTCATGGCAAGTCTGTGAATGTTCTAGAGTGGTCCAGCCAGAGCCCAATCGAACATCTCTGGAGGGACCTGAAAATAACTGTACATCGACGCTCCCCGTCCAACCTGACAGAGCTTGAGAGGATCTGCAGAGAAGAATGGGAGAAATGACCCAAATCCAGGTGTGCCAAGCTTGTAGCGTCATACCCAAGAAGTCTCGAGGCTGTAATCGCTGCCAAAGGTGCCTCAACAAAGTACCGAGTAAAGGGTCTGAATACTTATGTAAATGTGATATTTCAGTTATTTATTTTTAATTACTTTGCAAACATTTCTAATACATGTTTTCGCTTTTTTATTATGGGGTATTGTGTGTAGATTGAAAATTTCAAAAAATGAATTTAATCCATTTTAGAATAAGGCTGTAACGTAACCAAATGTGTAAAAGGTGAAGGGGTGTGAATACTTTCTCAATGCTCTGTAGTTTAAGGTGAGGAGGGGAAAATGGAATAGGAACCTGAGGGGCAACTTTTCCACAGAGTGGGTGTATGGAACGAGCTGCCAGAGGAGGTAGTTGAGGCTGGGACTCTCACAACATTTGGGCTGGTACATGGATAGTGTAAGAAGGAATTGCAGATGCTGGAGTAACTCAGCGGGACAGGCAGCATCTCTGGAGAGAAGGGATGGGTGGCGTTTCGGGCTGACACACTTCTTCAGGTTTAGAGGGATATGGGCCAAACGTGGGTTGGTGGGTGGGACTAGTGTAGATGCTGCACCTGCCAACACCAATCCCACGCCTGCTGTAGGAGCACATCCTATTGCCTGATCATGTTGGTGTCTAAATGCCCCTGAGATGTCGTTAGTGTATCTGATTCCACCTCGTCCTCTGGCAGTGAGATCCAGCTATCAACCACTCTGTACAGTAATCTCACCCCTCACATCCCTCTTCAAACATATTCCTCTCCTTAAACCAGCGCCCCTTGTCTGACACCCCACACACGGGAGAAAGATTCCCAATATCAATCCTCTCTGTACCCCCTGGAATTATCCACACACTCTCATCACCCCTCTGGGGAGGGTGGTCACTCCTCTGGGGGTCACTCCTCTGGGGGTCCTCGGGAGGTCACTACTCTGGGGGTCACGCAGACCTCTGGAGGTCATCCCTCTGGAGGGTCCCTCCTCTGGGGGTCACTCCTATGGGGGGGTCACTCCTCTGGGGGGTCATCCCTCTGGAGTAACTCTGGGGGGTCACTCCTCTGGGGGTCACTCCTCTGGGGGGTCATCCCTCTGGAGTAACTCTGGGGTCACCCCTCAGTTCCCTCCACTCCTGGACAAGTTGTTCTCAATCACAGCCCTGATCCAATCTGTGTGTCGTGATGTTGTTACTGTGAGTGATTGATGCACAGTTCGGACAGACGGACGTGCTGAGATGGGAACGTTGTCGTGGGGG
>NC_045967.1:60742269-60795121 GCF_010909765.2 Amblyraja radiata | reverse complement strand
AGTGTGCTTTAAGTTTGTATACTAATCTCTTATGTGGGACCTTGTCAAAAGCCTTCTGACCAAGTCCAGATATAACACATCCACTGGTTCTCCCATATCCACTCTACTAGTTACATCCTCGAAAAATTCTATAAGATTCGTCAGACATGATTTACCTTTCATAAATCCATGCTGACTTTGTCCAATTATTTCACCACTTTCCAAATGTGCTGCTATCCCATCTTTAATAACTGACTCTAGCAGTTTCCCCACTACCGATGTTAGACTAACTGGTCTGTAATTCCCCGTTTTCTCTCTCCCTCCCTTTTTAAAAAGTAGGGTTACATTAGCTACCCTCCAATCCTCAAGAACTACTCCAGACTCTAAAGAGTTTTGAAAAATTATCACGAATGCATCCACTATTTCTGGGGCTACTTTCTTAAGTACTCTGGGATGCAGCCTATCTGGCCCTGGGGATTTATCAGCCTTTAATCCATTCAATTTACCTAACACCACTTCCTGGCTAACCTGGATTTCACTCAGTTCCTCCATCTCATTTGACCCCCGGTCCCCTGCTATTTCCGGCAGATTATTTATGCCTTCCTTAGTGAAGACAGAACCAAAGTAGTTATTCAATTGGTCTGCCATGTCCTTGTTCCCCATGATAAATTCACCTGTTTCTGACTGCAAGGGACCTACATTTGTTTTAACTAATCTTTTTCTCTTCACATATCTAGAAAAACTTTTGCAGTCAGTTATTATGTTCCCTGCCAGTTTTCTTTCATAATCTATTTTCCCTTTCCTAATTAAGCCCTAATTAAGGATGGGAGGGGAGAGGAGATGAGTCAGGTGGGGAGGCTGCAGGGGAGGGGAACACGGGGGGGGGGGGGGTGGACGCGGGGGAGAGGGAGACGGGGTTGGGGGGGCGCAGTGGTGGGGGGGGGGGTGTACCTCTTGTTTCAGCAGCTGCTCGGCTTTGCTGCGGGTGATCTCCTTGTTGTACCACCTGGGAATGATGAAGGGTCAGGCCCCAGTCTCTGTCCATCCCTGCCCCTGACCCCATACCCCTGACCCCCACCCTGACCCCAGACCCCCACCCTGACCCCAGACCCTCACTCTGACCCTCCACCCAGACCCCCACCCTGACCCCCCACCCTGACCCCTACCCCCACCCTGACCCCAGACCCCCACCCTGACCCCTGACCCCCACCCTGACCCCAGACCCCCACCCCTGACCCCCACCTCACTGGGTGCCCCCCCTCCTGCTCCACCTACTGGCAATGCTCCAGCTGGTCTCTGGTCTCCACCACGTAGTTACTGGGGATGAAACCCTCTCTCCTGTGGGGCAGAGAGACGTCAGCACCACCACACACCCACTCCCATCCAGCCCTCACCCATCACACCCCCTCCCACCCCCATCAACCCCCCTCCCCTCACCCACCCCACCCCACACTCCCTCCCGCGGACACATCCTGCACTAACCCCCCAGCCCCTCCCTCCCCCCTTCCACTCCACCCCCCCCCCACCTTCTGCCCCTTCTCTCCCTCCTGTGGGGCAGAGAGAGGTCAGAACCATTCCTCGCCCCATCCTCCCCTCTCCACCTGTACCCCACTCTCTCGCTGTATCCCTGTACCCCGTACCCCCTGTATCCCATACCCCTGTACCCCATCCCCTGTACCCCATACCCCTGTACCCCTGTACCCCATACCCCTGTACCCCCTGTACCCCATACCCCTGTACCCCATACCCCTGTACCCCATACCCCATTACCCCTGTACCCCCTGTACCCCATCCCCTGTACCCCATACCCCTGTACCCCATTACCCCATTACCCCTGTACCCCATACCCCTGTACCCCATTACCCCGTACCCCTGTGGGTCCCGTGCCCGCCACCAGTTGTGGTCGCCCTGCTCCAACACCACGTATTCCTGGTCCTTGCGCAGCGGGAGGTCGTCAGGGTTCATGATGTCGTAGTCGTACAGCGCCACCACCACCTTGCGGCTGACAGACGCCGACACCGGCATCGCCGCCTGGGGGAGGGGGGTTAGACACGGCACATGTCAACACGTCACAGGGGTTAACATGTCAAGGGGATTGAAGGCTTTGTGGCCAAGTTTGCAGATGATACAAAAATAGATGAAGGGGCAGGTGGTGTAGAGAAAGCAGGGACTGCAGAAGGAGTTGGACAGGTTGGGAGAGAAGTGGCAGATGGAATATAGTCTAGCAAAGTGTGGAATCGTGCACTTTGGTCGTAGGAATAAAGGCGTAGACTAATTTCTAAATGGGGAGAGAATCCAGAAATCAGATGATCAAAGGGACTTGGGAGCTGGTGCAGGATTTCCAGCCCTGCATTTCGTTGTCTCTGTGCATTTCGTTGTCTCTGTACTGTACACTGACAATGACAATTAAAATTGAATCTGAATCTGAATCTGAGGATTCCCAAACAGTTAATCTACGTTGAATCGGTAGTAAAGAAAGCAAACTCAATGCTAGCATTTATTTCAAGAGGGCTTGTATACACAAACAGGGACGTAATGTTGAGGCTCTATAAGGCGCTGGTCAGGCCACATATGGAATATTCTATCTGAGGAAGGATGTGCTGGCTCTGGAGAGGGTCCAGAGGAGGTTTACAAGAATGATGCCAGGAATAAGTAGGTTAACGTATGATGAGCGTTTGTCGGCACTGGGCCTGTACTCGCTGGAGTTTAGAAGAATGAGGGGGGTTCTCATTGAAACTTACAGAATAGTAAAAGGCTTGGATAGAGTGGATGTGGAGAGGATGTTTCCACTAGTGGGAGAGTCTACGACCAGAGGTCACAGCCTCAGAATTAAAGGACGTTCTTTTTGGAAGGAGATGAGGAGGAATTTCTTTCGTCAGAGGGTGGTGAATCTGTGGAATTCATTGCCACAGACGGCTGTGGAAGCCACAAGTCAATGGATATATCGAAGTCACTAGTCAAGTCAAGTCACATTTATTTATATAGCACATTTAAAAAAAAACAACTCTCGTTGGCCAAAGTGCTTTACATTTGTTATAAGAATAGTATAAACAAACAAACTACATACATATATACAGTGGCTTGCAAAAGTATTCATATCCCTTGAACTTTTCCACATTTTGTCACGTTACAACCACAAACGTAAATGTATTTTATTGGGATTTTATGTGATAGACCAAAACAAAGTGGCGCATAATTGTGAAGTGGAAGGAAAATGATACATGGTTTTCAAATTTTTTTACAAATAAAAAACTGAAAAGTGTGGCGTGCAAAAGTATTCAGCCCCTTTACTCTGATACCCCTAAATAAAATCCAGTGCAACCAATTGCCTTCAGAAATCACCTAATTAGTAAATAGAGTCCACTTGTGTGTAATCTAATCTCAGTATAAATACAGCTGCTCTGTGAAGGCCTCAGAGGTTTGTTAGAGAACATTAGTGATCAAACAGCATCATGAAGCCCAAGGAACACACCAGACAGGTCAGGGATAAAGTTGTGAAGAAGTTTAAAGCAGGGTTAGGTTACAAAAAAATATCCCAAGCTTTGAACATCTCACGGAGCACTGTTCAATCCATCATCCGAAAATGGAAAGAGTATGGCACAACTGCAAACCTACCAAGACATGGCCGTCCACCTAAACTGACAGGCCGGGCAAGGAGAGCATTGATCAGAGAAGCAGCCAAGAGGCCCATGGTAACTCTGGAGGAGCTGCAGAGATCCACAGCTCAGGTGGGAGAATCTGTCCACAGGACAACTATTAGTCGTGCACTCCACAAATCGGGCCTTTATGGAAGAGTGGCAAGAAGAAAGCCATTGTTGAAAAAAAGCCATAAGAAGTCCTGTTTGCAGTTTGCCACAAGCCATGTGGGAGACACAGCAAACATGTGGAGGAAGGTGCTCTGGTCAGATGAGACCAAAATTGAAGTTTTTGGCCTAAATGCAAAACGCTATGTGTGGCGGAAAACTAACACTGCACATCACCCTGAACACACCATCCCCACTGTGAAACATGGTGGTGGCAGCATCATGCTGTGGGGATGCTTTTCTTCAGCAGGGACAGGGAAGCTGGTCAGAGTTGATGGGAAGATGGATGGAGCCAAATAAAGGGCAATCTTGGAAGAAAACCTGTTAGAGTCTGCAAAAGACTTGAGACTGGGGCGGAGGTTCACCTTCCAGCAGGACAACGACCCTAAACATACAGCCAGAGCTACAATGGAATGGTTTAGATCAAAGCATATTCATGTGTTAGAATGGCCCAGTCAAAGTCCAGACCTAAATCCAATTGAGAATCTCTGGCAAGACTTGAAAATTGCTGTTCACAGACGCTCTCCATCCAATCTGACTGAGCTTGAGCTATTTTGCAAAGAGGAATGGGCAAACATTTCAGTCTCTAGATGTGTAAAGCTGGTAGAGACATACCCCAAAAGACTTGCAGCTGTAATTGCAGCGAAAGGTGGTTCTACAAAGTATTGACTCAGGGGGGCTGAATACTTTTGCATGCCACACTTTTCAGTTTTTTATTTGTAAAAAAATTTGAAAACCATGTATCATTTTCCTTCCACTTCACAATTATGCACCACTTTGTTGGTCTATCACATAAAATCCCAATAAAATACATTTACGTTTGTGGTTGTAACGTGACAAAATGTGGAAAAGTTCAAGGGGTATTTAAACTTTTGCAAGCCACTGTACATATAGCCCTCGCTCAGAGGACATCAGGAAAGGCTTGGGAGTATAGATAAGATTTTAGTCTTGACTTAAAGGAGTCGATGGAGGGGGCAGTTCTGATGGGAAAGGGGATGCTGTTCCACAGTCTAGGGGCTGCAACCGCAAAGGCACGGTCGCCCCTAAGCTTATGCCTGGACCGCTGGATATTCAGCAGCCCCAAGTCGGCCGATCTGAGGGACCTGGAGGTGGAGTGCTGGGTGAGAAGACTTTTAATGTAGGAGGGGGCAAGCCCATTGAGGGCTGTGTAGACAAAGAGGAAGGTCTTGAAATGTATACGGAACCGCACAGGGAGCCAGTGGAGAGAGGCCAGGATCAGGGTGATGTGGTCCCTTTTTCCCTTTATGTGGTCCCTTTTTCCCTTTAAGCCAGAGATAGATAGATAGCCCTTGTGGCTAAAGGGATCAGGGGGTATGGAGAGAAGGCAGGTACAGGATACTGAGTTGGATGATCAGCCATGATCATATTGAATGGCGGTGCAGGCTCGAAGGGCCGAATGGTCTCTACTCCTGCACCTATTTTCTATGTATCTATGTATCTATGAATGGCCTAATTCTACTACTATAATTTATGAACTTATGAACACGCCAACACTCAACACGTCACACATTCACATGCCAACATGTCACATGCCAATATGCCAACTGGTCAACACGTCAACAGGTGAAAAGGTCACCGGTAACGCGGCCACATCAGGGGGGTTGAGACGGGGAGTGGGGGGGAGGGGGAGCGAGGGGGGAATGGGTGGAGAAGATAGTGAGGGGGAGTGAGTGAGGGGGTCAAGGGTAAGGAGGGAGAGGAGAGCAGGTAAGGTGTGAGGGGGAGTCAGGGGAGGAGGGAGGAGGGCGAGTGAGACAGTGGGAGGTGAGCTGCCTGGTGGTGTGGAGAGGGAGAGGCAGTGCGTCAGGTGTGGGGAGAGGTGACAGGTGAGGAGTGAGTGGGGACAGGTGTGGAGAGGTGAGTGGGGACAGGTGTGTGGAGAGGTGAGTGGGGACAGGTGTGGAGAGGTGAGTGGGGCAGGTGTGTGGAGAGGTGAGTGGGGCAGGTGTGTGGAGAGGTGAGTGGGGACAGATGTGTGGACAGGTGGGTGAGTGGGGACAGGTGTGTGAACAGGTGAGTGGGGACAGGTGTGTGAGGGGTGAGTGGGGACAGGTGTGTGAACAGGTGAGTGGGGACAGGTGTGTGGACAGGTGAGTGGTGAGTGGGGACAGGTGTGTGGACAGGTGAGTGGGGACAGGTGTGCGAGAGGTGAGGGGTGGCAGCGTTGCTCACTCACCTGTTCCTGAGGTGTTGGAGGGAGAGGTTTGCGGGATTTTCTGCGGGAGGTCCCCGCTCCTGGAACTGTAGATGAGAGACACTGGAGTGACCACACAGTGAGCTGCAGCCTCGCGAGACCCTCCCCTCCAGAGACCCCGTGCAGGGCAGCGGTCAGTGGCTGCCCACCCCCCCCCGGCACCCGTGTGGACCAGCTGGACCCTGGCCCAGACCATCCCGTCAGCTCCATGCCTCGACCGTGCAGGACAGTGGTCAGTGAGTGACCGTCAGCCCACATCCAGGGCCCCTCTCTGCCGTCCCTCCTCACAACAACATGGGGCCATGGCCAGTGGGGGACCCACACAGTCACCCAGCAAGCACACAGGCCCTTCGGCCCAACTTGCCCATGCTGACCAACATGCCCCATCTACACTGGTCCCACCTGCCCGCGTTTGGTCCCGACCCCTTGAAACCTGTCCTATCCATGTACCTGGCCAAGTGTCTCTTAAATGGCTGAGGTGCAGTGGGCAGGAGAGGGGGGCGGGTGGGAGCGCGGGAGGGGTGAGTGGGGGGGAGGGGATACTCACATGAGTTGGCGATGTGGACGAGGCAGCATCCGGGAGCGGCCTTGGCCGACTGTTGGCAGCAAGTCCACTCTCCCTCCATCCAGAAACACGGGTGGTATTTCTGCAACAACTCCGCATTGAAGCGGATCCCTGCAACACAGGGTTCAGTGTGGGGCCAACCTGTACACCCACCCCTGTACCCCCACCCCACCGCACATCGATCCCCACCCCCACCCCCACCACCAACACCCACCCCACATGCATCCAACCAACCCCCACCCCACCACGACACGAAACAACCCACACCACAACACCACAACCCCAACCCACCCCATCCACCCCACCCCCACCCCACCCAAACCCCACCCCACCCCAACACCAACCCCAAACCACCCCAATTGCCATCCACCCCAACCCCATCCGCACATCGATCCCACCCCCACCCCCAACCCCAACCCAAAAACCCACCCCCATTGCCATCCCCAACCCCACCCCCACCCCACCGCACATCGATCCCCACCCCCACCCCCAACCCACCCCCACACCCACCCCCATTGCCATCCCCAACCCCACCCCCACTCTCCAACCCCAAACCCACCCCCATTGCCATCCCCCAACCCCACCCCCCCCCCCCATTGCCAATCCCCACCCCCAACCCCAACCCCCCCACACCCACCCCATTGCCATCCCCACCCCCACCCCCACCTCCAACCCCAAACCCACCCCCATTGCCATCCCCACCCCCACCCCCACCCCCACCCCCACCCCCACCCCCAGCCCTAACCCCACCTCCATCCCCACCCCCACTCCCCTCTCCACCCTGGGGGGGGGGGGGGGGGGGGGTGACGTACTGTTGCCGAGCTCGGTGATCCACTGCCGGCGAACGTCCTCAGTCTTTGCGAACACGTAGAGAGGCCCCTCGTCATGGACAATCTGTGGGGGAGGGGGAGGGGGAGGGGGCAGGGGGGGAGGGGGCAGGTGGGGAGGGGGCGCGGGAGGGGGTTGTTGGGGTGGGGGAGAGGAAGTGTGGGGGGTATGGGGGTGGGGGAGTTGGGGGAGAGGGGGTGAGAAAGGGATGATCACCACTGCCCCCTACCACCCACCCTGTGGCCCCACTGGTCACCCTCACTCCCCCACCCCATGCCCCCCCACACTGGAGCCCAGCACACACGCACACACACACGCACACACGCACACGCACACACACACACACACACACACACGCACACACGCACACGCACACACACACACACACACACACACACGGGGTCACTGACCTGGAAGGGGAATTGCCTGTCGATGGGGCCGCTGTCCTCAGGCTTCACCTCCTCCACACACTTGATACGTTCTAGATCAATGGAGCCCTTCTTGCCCCCACGCTTCTACATGGGGAACAGACCAGCGTTACACACTTCCCCCCTCACCTCACACACACGCCCCACCCTCACACTCCCCACCCTCATACGTACTCCCCTCCCTCCCCCTCACCCTCACACACACTCCCCACCCTCACACCCACGCTTCTACATGGGGACCAGCGTTACACACCTCCCCCCTCACCTCACACACACTCTCCACCCTCACACGTACTCCCCTCCCTCCCCCTCACCCTCACACCCACTCCCCACCCTCACACTCCCCACCCTCACACCCACTCCCCACCCTCACAAACACCCCCTCTCTCGCCTTCCCCCTCCCTGTACCAGTGGCGGGGGTCCCAGACTGGGGGCAGGGGGAGAGAGGGGGGGGGGGGTCCAGACTCACCGTCCTCTCACTGTCGTACTCATAGTCGGCCACCCTGGTGTGGGACGGGGTAGTGGGGGTGACAGGGAGGTGGGGTTGTGGGGGGTGGGGGTTATGGTGGGGATGATGGGGTGGGGGTTATGGTGGGGATGATGGGGTCGGGGGTGGGTTTGGGGGTTGGGTTGACGGGGTGAGGGTGTGAGGTTGGGGGTGTGTACGGGGGGGGGGGTACACTGACCATCCGCTCGGTGTCGTACTCATAGTAGGCCACGCGGGTGAGGGACAGGATGAAGAGCCGCTCCTTGTAGTTGAGCGGTGACGTTTTCTTCTTCTGCTGCGACCGCTTGATAAACACTTCCTCCATCGGGGCAGCTGGGGGAGAGAGGGGAGGTTACTGCCTGTAGTCTGCCTGTACCCTGCTCGTACCCCGCCTGTAATCTGCCTGTACCCCACCTGTATCCTGCCTGTACCCTGCCCGTATCCCACCTGTACCCTGCCCGTACCACACCTGTAGTCTGCCTGTACCCCACCTGTAGTCTGCCTGTACCCCACCTGTACACTGCCTGTACCCCAACTGTAGTCTGCCTGTACCCTGCCCGTACCCCACCTCTAGTCTGCCTGTACCCCGCCTGTAGTCTGTCTGTACCCTGCCCGTACCCCACCTCTAGTCTGCCTGTACCCCGCCTGTAGTCTGCCTGTACCCTGCCCATACCCCGCCTGTAGTCTGCCTGTACCCCAACTGTAGTCTGCCTGTACCCCGCCTCTAGTCTGCCTGTACCCCGCCTGTACCCTGCCTGTACCCCACCTACACCCTGCCCGTACCCCACCTGTACCCCACCTGTACCCTGCCTGTACCCCACCTGTACCCTGCCTGTACCCCGCCTACACCCTGCCCGTACCCCACCTGTACCCCACCTGTACCCTGCCTGTACCCCACCTGTACCCCACCTGTACCCCACCTGTGGAGTGGAAGATTGCAACCTTCACGTGGTCCGCCCTGTTTCAACGAATGCAATCAACCTGGCGTGCACAATCAAATAAGATCAAATAGAACAAGTTGTCCAACTTTAGGCTGTGCACGCAAGATGCAAGAAGAAGAAGACGCTACCTGTATTAGAAACATAGAAACATAGAAAATAGGTGCAGGAGGCCATTCGGCCCTTCAAGCCAGCACCGCCATTCATTGTGATCATGGCTGATCGTCCCCTATCAATAACCCGTGCCTGCCTTCTCCGCATATCCCTTGACTCCACTAGCCCCTAGAGCTCTATCTAATGCTTAAATCCATCCAGTGATTTGGCCCCCACTGCCCTCTGTGGCAGGGAATTCCATAAATTCACAACTCTCTGGGTGAACAAGTTTTTTTCTCACCTTAGTCTTAAATAACTTCCCCTTTATTCTAAGACTGTGGCCCCTGGTTCTGGACTTTCCCTAAATTGGGAACATTTTTCCTGCATCTAGCTTTTCCAGTCCTTTTATAATTTTATATGTTTCTATAAGATCCCCCTCATCCTTCTAAACTTCAGTGAATACAAGACTAGTCTTTTCAATCTTTCCTCATATGACAATCCCGCCATCCCAGGGATCAATCTCGTGAACCTACGCTGCACTGCCTCAATCACAAGGATGTCCTTCCTCAAATTAGGAGACCAAAACTGTACACAATACTCCAGATGTGGTCTCACCAGAGCCCTATACAACTGCAGTATTCTTCCCGTACCCCACCTGTACCCACCTGTACTCTGCCTGTATTGTGCCTGTAGCCCACCTGCGGCTGTACAGACCCCCGCAGTGATACAATGTGCCTGTCCCTGTGCTCCCGGGAAGCGACCCCCACTCACCATCGCCCCAGAGCTGACACACGCCCTGGGACCAGTGCGCTCTTCCTCAATGCCGGGTGGGGGGGGGGGGGGGAGTGAGGGCCAGAGTTATCCTGGGGGTGAACAGGAGGGAGGGTCAGGATTAACCCCAGGCCCCATTGAGCTGACACCGGTCTCTGTGTCTGTGTCTCTGTGTCTGTGTCTCTGTCTCTGTGACTGTGTGTCTGTGTCTGTCTCTGTGTGTCTGTGACTCTATGTCTCTGTGTCTGTGTCTCTGTGTCTGTGTGTCTGTGTCTGTGTCTGTCTCTGTGTCTGTGTCTCTGCCTCTAGACTCAGGCCTCTCTCTAGCCAATTACAGCAGTCATTTGCTATCTCGCTGCTACATATTCCCAGTACAAATACACAACAGAAAATATTCAAATCCCCCTTGTTTGTTTGTGCAGACTTTACATACCGCTGATTTACATCATTTACATCGAAACAGAGCAACGAAACATTAAAATCACTCATCTGAGACTCATCTGCAGCTGGTTGCCAAGTGAGAGCGAGAGGGGGGGAACAGACACTGTGTGTGTGAGAGAGGGAGTGAGGGAGATAGAGAGAGGAAGAGGGAGCTGGAGAGGGGGAGGAAGAGAGAGAGGGGGAAAGAGGAAGAGAGAGACAGAGAGAAGGAGACAGAGACATAGAGGAAGAGGGAGACACAGAGAGAGGAAGAGGGAGATAGAGAGGGGGAAGGGAGGATTGAGAGAGAGATAGAGATATATATATAGAGAGAGAGAGAGGGAGAGGGAGATAGAGAGGGGAAGGGAGGATTGAGAGAGGGAGATAGAGAGGGGAGATAAGAGGGAGAGGGAGAGAGAGAGACGTTAGTCCATATCTAGAGAATGCTGCAGAAGCAGCTATCTATGGAGGTGGATACAGTTACACCTCACACATTGGACAGATATGTGGCTGGCAAGGGTTTAGAAGGATTTGGGCCAAATGCAGGCAAATGGGGCTAGCCCAGTATGGATGAGTTGGAGCGAAGGGCCTGTCTGTACTGTACAGATGTATAACTGTAACTGAAACATTCATGTTTTCTGCTCACGGATGCTGCCTGACCCGCAGAGTGTTTCCTGCCGAGCCTGGTCTTTATCTCAGCTTTGCAGCAGCTGCCTTGATTCCAGATTCACCAGTGTGGCCCTCCCTCCCTCTCTCCCTCTCCCCCTAAGAATGAGACATTAAACATTAATAATAAAACATTATGGATTAAACATGTAAATTAAATAAAATACCAGAGCAAAAGGAGGCTACAGATTTTTGGCTGTTGAGTAGAGCTACTACTCATGGATAAAAACTGTTTTTATGTCTGGCTGTGGCAGCTTTGACAGTCCGGAGTTGCCTTCCAGAGGGAAGTGATTCAAAGAGTTTGAGGCCAGGGTGAGAGGGGTCAGAGATGATCTTGCTCGCTCGCTTCCTGGCCCTTGCAGTGTACAGTTCGTCAATGGAGGGAAGGTTGCCGCGCTGGCTGTGGGCCTGGGGTTCCGCTCCCGTCTGATTCCCGACGTCTCCGACTGCCCTCCGGACGGAGGTGGAGCACACGGGAGGGGAGGGGACGGGGACGGGGACGGGGACGGTCCAGTGGGGGTTCGGCAGCACTTGCAGCGCTGGGGACCTGGGTTTGATCCTGGCTGCGGATGAGGCGCAGGGCTGTGTGCATCCGGCGGCACGGCTGCCCAGAGTGTTTATCGCGCCCAGAGTGACTTCTGACAAATCCCATGATTCCTTGCTTTTTTCGGAATACCAAACTCGCTCATTATGGATGCAGCCCAGACCATCACGCACGCAAACGCACTCCCTCTCCCCCTCACTCTCTCTCTCTCTCATCTTAAACATGCCCACTTGATTTTGATACCCCTACGGTGGGAAAACAGATGTGAACTATGTGAATGATAGACACAAAGTGCTGGAGCAACGCAGTAGAGGAGGGACAGAGGGCTGAGGAGTGATGCAAGGGTTAATTGAAATTAGAGAAACCAAGATTCATTGTGAGCTGCCCTGGTGAAATATGAGATGCTGTTCCTCCTTTCAATAAAAGACATTAGACAACAGGTGCAGGAGTAGGCAATTTGGCCCTTCGAGCCAGCACCGCCATTCAATGTGATCATGGCTGATCATCCCCAATCAGTACCCCGTTCCTGCTTTCTCCCCATATCCCCTGACTCTTATTTTTAAGAGCCCTATCTAACTCTCTCTTGAAAGCATCCAGAGAACCGGCCTCCACCGCCCTCTGAGGCAGAGAATTCCACAGATTCACAACTCTCTGTGAGAAAAAGTGTTTCCTCGTCTCCGTTCTAAATGGCTTACCCCTTATTCTTAAACTGTGGCCCCTGGTTCTGTACTCCCCCAACATCGGGAACATGTTTCCTGCCTCTAGCGTGTCCAAACCTTTAACAATCTTATATGTTTCAATAAGATACCCTCTCATCCTTCTAAACACTAGTGTGTACAAGCCCAGCTGCTCCATTCTCTCAACATATGACAGTCCCACCATCCCGGGAAATAACCTGGTAAACCTACACTGCACTCCCTCAATAGCAAGAATGTCCTTCCTCAAATTAGGGGACCAAAACTGTACACAATACTCCAGGTGTGGTCTCACTAGGGCCCTGTACAATTGCAGAGGGACCTCTTTGCTCCAATACTCGACTCCCCTTGTTATAAAGGCCAACATGCCATTCGCTTTCTTCACTGCCTGCTATACCTGTATGCTTACTTTCAATAGACAATAGACAATAGGTGCAGGAGTAGGCCATTCGGCCCTTCGAGCCAGCACCGCAATTCAATGTGATCATGGCTGATCATCCCCAATCAGTACCCCGTTCCTGCCTTCTCCCCATATCCCCTGACTCTGCTATTTTTAAGAGCCCTCTCTAGCTCTCCTGAAAGCATCCAGAGAACCGGCCTCCACCGCCCTCTGAGGCAGAGAATTCCAGACTCACCACTCTCTGTGAGAAAAAGTGTTTCCTCGTCTCCGTTCTAAATGGCTTACTCCTTATTCTTAAACTGTGGCCCCTGGTTCTGGACTCCCCCAACATCGGGAACATGGTTCCTGCCTCTAACGTGTCCAAACCCTTAACAATCTTATATGTTTCAATGAGATACCCTCTCATCCTTCTAAACTCATAGACAGATGAACAAGGACCCCCAGATCACGTTGTACTTCCCCTTTTCCCAACTTGACGCCATTTAGATAGTAATCTGCCTTCCTGTTTTTGATACCAAAGTGGATAACCTCACATTTATCCACATTAAATTTCATCTGCCCACTCCCCCCAACCTGTTTAAGTCACTCTGCATTCTCATAGCATCCTCCTCACAGTTCATACTGCCACCCAGCTTTGTGTCATCTGCAAATTTGTTAATGTTACTTTGAATCCCTTCATCTAAATCATTGATGTATATTGTAAATAGCTGCGGTCCCAGCACCGAGCCTTGCGGTACCCAGGGCCGGCCTTAAGCCGATTTGACCGATTGCTCCCAATTGGGCCCCGCACCTAATGGGGGCCCCGCACTAATGTTCCGTATTTCGTACATCCGGATTTTTTTTAAACGAACATGTATAACAACCGCTGCACGGCCACAAGACACAAACGATGTGTTAACTCGTACTGTTAGCACTTCTTAACATGAAGTAGTTAACACGTTGTTATACAAAGTTATCAATCTGCATCCATCCACATTCCTCAGTAAATGTTATTGTGTTTTGAACAAGTATTAATCACGCCGTGTTCCTTTGAATAAAATTCACGCGGCATCAATAATACTTGTTTAAAACACAATTACATTTACTGAGGAATGTAGATCGATGACACATTTTTTTTTTTTTTTTAATAATCAAAAAATGTATTCAATTATTAACAAAAATATTTACACTACAATAAAACAAGCCAGAACCCACCATCATAATACAATACAAACATGTATCCATAATAAACTACTATACAACTATGTTACAAGTTGAGTTGAGTTGAATGTGTAGATAGCTATTAATGACTATGATATAGTTGGGATCACGGAGACATGGCTCCAGGGTGACCAAGGCTGGGAGCTGAACATCCAGGGATATTCAATATTCAGGAAGGATAGAGAGAAAGGAAAAGGAGGTGGGGTAGCGTTGCTGATTAGAGAGGAGATTAACGCAATGGAAAGGAAGGACATTAGTTTGGAGGATGTGGAATCGGTATGGGTAGAGCTGCGAAACACTAAGGGGCAGAAAACGCTGGTGGGTGTTGTGTACAGGCCACCTAACAGTAGTAGTGAAGTTGGAGATGGTATCAAACAGGAAATTAGAAATGCGTGCGACAAAGGCAAAACAGTTATAATGGGTGACTTCAATCTATATATAGATTGGGTGAATCAAATTGCCAGGGGTGCTGAGGAAGAGGATTTCTTGGAATGTATGCGGGATAGTTATCTAAATCAACATGTAGAGGAACCAACGAGAGAGCAGGCTATTTTAGACTGGGTACTGAGTAATGAGGAAGGGTTAGTTAGCAGTCTTGTTGTACGTGCCTCCTTGGGCAAGAGTGACCATAATATGGTTGAGTTCTTCATTAGGATGGAGAGTGACATTGTTAATTCAGAAACAATGGTTCTGAACTTAAAGAAAGGTAACTTTGAGGGTATGAGACGTGAATTGGCCAAGATTGACTGGCAATCAATTAGAAAAGGGTTGACGGTGGATATGCAATGGAAGACATTTAAAGACTGCATGGATGAACTACAAAAATTGTTCATCCCAGTTTGGCAAAAGAATAAATAAGGTAGTGCATCCGTGGATAACAAGGGAAATCAGGGATAGTATCAAAGCGAAGGATGATGCGTACAAATTAGCCAGAAAAAGCAGCATACCGGAGGACTGGGAGAAATTCAGAGTCCAGCAGAGGAGGACAAAGGGCTTAATTAGGAAAGGAAAAATAGATTATGAAAGAAAACTGGCAGGGAACATAAAAACTGACTGCAAAAGTTTTTATAGATATGTGAAAAGAAAGAGATTAGTTAAAACAAATGTAGGTCCCTTGCAGTCAGAAACAGGTGAGTTGATCATGGGGAACAAGGATATGGCGGACCAATTGAACTTTGGTTCCGTCTTCACTAAGGAAGACATAAATAATCTGCCGGAAATAGCAGGGGACCGTGGGTCAAAGGAGTTGGAGGAATTGAGTGAAATCCAGGTTAGCCGGGAAGTGGTGTTGGGTAAATAGAATGGATTAAAGGCCGATAAATCCCCAGGGCCAGATAGGCCGCATCCCAGAGTACTTAAGGAAGTAGCTCCAGAAATAGTGGATGCATTAGTAATAATCTTTCAAAACTCTTTTGATTCTGGAGTAGTTCCTGAGGATTGGCGGGTAGCAAACGTAACCCCACTTTTTAAGAAGGGAGGGAGAGAGAAAACGGGGAATTACAGACCAGTTAGTCTAACATCGGTAGTGGGGAAACTGCTAGAGTCAGTTATTAAAGATGGGATAGCAGCACATTTGGAAAGTGGTGAAATCATTGGACAAAGTCAGCATGGATTTACAAAAGGTAAATCATGTCTGACGAATCTTATAGAATTCTTCGAGGATGTAACTAGTAGCGTGGATAGGGGAGAACCAGTGGATGTGGTGTATCTGGACTTCCAGAAGGCTTTCGACAAGGTCCCACATAAGAGATTAGTATACAAACTTAAAGCACACGGCATTGGGGGTTCAGTATTGATGTGGATAGAGAACTGGCTGGCAAACAGGAAGCAAAGAGTAGGAGTAAACGGGTCCTTTTCACAATGGCAGGCAGTGACTAGTGGGGTACCGCAAGGCTCAGTGCTGGGACCCCAGCTATTTACAATATATATTAATGATCTGGATGAGGGAATTGAAGGTAATATCTCCAAGTTTGCGGATGACACTAAGCTGGGGGGCAGGGTTAGCTG
This sequence comes from Amblyraja radiata, assembly GCF_010909765.2. Classification (NCBI taxonomy): domain Eukaryota; kingdom Metazoa; phylum Chordata; class Chondrichthyes; order Rajiformes; family Rajidae; genus Amblyraja; species Amblyraja radiata. The sequence goes on along the minus strand of NC_045967.1, from coordinate 60,779,082 downwards.
TGAGGAGGATGCTAGGAGACTGCAAGGTGACTTGGATAGGCTGGGTGAGTGGGCAAATGTTTGGCTGATGCAGTATAATGTGGATAAATGTGAGGTTATCCATTTTGGTGGCAAAAACAGGAAAGTAGACTATTATCTGAATGGTGACCGATTAGGAAAAGGGGAGATGCAACGAGACCTGGGTGTCATGGTACACCAGTCATTGAAAGTAGGCACGCAGGTGCAGCAGGCCGTGAAGAAAGTGAATGGTATGTTAGCATTCATAGCAAAAGGATTTGAGTATAGGAGCAGGGAGGTTCTACTGCAGTTGTACAGGGTCTTGGTGAGACCACACCTGGAGTATTGCGTACAGTTTTGGGTTCCTAATCTGAGGAAGGACATTCTTGCCATAGAGGGAGTACAGAGAATGTTCACCAGACTGATTCCTGGGATGTCAGGACTTTCATATGAAGAAAGACTGGATAGACTCGGCTTGTACTCGCTAAAATTTAGAAGATTGAGGGGGGATCTTATAGAAACGCACAAAATTCTTAAGGGGTTGGACAGGCTAGATGCAGGAAGATTGTTCCCGATGTTGGGGAAGTCCAGAACAAGGAGTCACAGTTTAAGGATAAAGGGGAAATCTTTTAGGACTGAGATGAGAAAAACATTTTTTACACAGAGAGTGGTGAATCTGTGGAATTCTCTGCCACAGAATGTAGTTGAGGCCAGTTCGTTGGCTATATTTAAGGGAGTTAGATGTGGATAAAGGAATCAGGGGGTATGGAGAGAAAGCAGGTACAGGATACTGAGTTGGATGATCAGCCATGATCATATTGAATGGCTGTGCAAGCTCAAAGGGCCGAATGGTCTACTCCTGCACCTTGTTTCTATGACTGCGTCCAACTGCTGTCTGGTTCGTTGATCTGTTAGCTAGATATGAACTGTTTTGGGAGAGAAAAATGCTCACGGCAGACCAAACGTGTTAAACAGAAATTGGTCAGATATTGAGCTTCACACCAAAGATCCTATAGCTCTGCTATAGCTCTGTTATAGGATCTCTGCTATAGGATCTCTGCTATAGGATCTCTGCTATAGGATCTCTGCTATAGCTCTGCTATAGGATCTCTGCTATAGCTCTGCTATATGATCTCTGCTATAGGATCTCTGCTATAGGATCTCTGCTATAGCTCTGCTATATGATCTCTGCTATAGGATCTCTGCTATAGGATGTTTGCTTTACACAGTGAGAAATCATGTGAAATAATCACAGAATTTAATTTTAAATGAATGTACCTGCATGTTATACTGTTTAGTTTGGAGATACAACCAGAGAGTCTACTGAGTTCGCACCGACCAACGATTATTGTTTACCTATTTGACGGCCAATCAATCGCTGTCTCCAAGGGCATTGTGTCCAATCACATAATGCAGTTTAATGGTAATTAGCAGCTATTAGCAGCTACGGTAAAGGTTGGAAGCCAGCGGAGCTACTGACAGTCAAACGGGAGGGAGCGGGAGAGATTCACACAGTGTATAATCCATAGCACCTAGTGTACAATTTCATAATATATACTAAATAACTGGGCTGACACACCTTGGCTGGGAATCTGGGGTTCACCAAAATTGTTCCCAATTGGGCCCCGCACCCCCTAAGGCCGGCCCTGGCGGTACCCCACTAGTCACTGCCTGCCATTCTGAAAGGGACCCGTTAATCCCTACTCTTTGTTTCCTGTCTGCCAACCAATTTTCTATCCATGTCAGCACTCTACCCCCAATACCATGTGCCTAATTTTGCCCACTAATCTCCTATGTGGGACTATTTCATCAGACTATTTCCCCAGCCCCTGCCCCTGATGATTCAGTACACCTCGGTCAGGTCACCCTCAGCCTCTGTCACTGCCAGGATACGGTTGTGTCTGGTCCCAGGATACAGGTGTGTCTGGTCCCAGGATACGGTTGTGTCTGGTCCCAGGATACGGTTGTGTCTGGTCCCAGGACACGGTTGTGTCTGGTCCCAGGATACGGTTGTGTCTGGTCCCAGGGACATGGTTGTGTCTGGTCCCAGGACATGGTTGTGTCTGGTCCCAGGATACAGGTGTGTCTGGTCCCAGGATACGGTTGTGTCTGGTCCCAGGATACAGGTGTGTCTGGTCCCAGGATACGGTTGTGTCTGGTCCCAGGGACATGGTTGTGTCTGGTCCCAGGATACAGGTGTGTCTGGTCCCAGGATACGGTTGTGTCTGGTCCCAGGATACGGTTGTGTCTGGTCCCAGGACATGGTTGTGTCTGGTCCCAGGACATGGTTGTGTCTGGTCCCAGGGACATGGTTGTGTCTGGTCCCAGGACATGGTTGTGTCTGGTCCCAGGGACATGGTTGTGTCTGGTCCCAGGGACATGGTTGTGTCTGGTCCCAGGACACGGTTGTGTCTGGTCCCAGGATACGGTTGTGTCTGGTCCCAGGATACGGTTGTGTCTGGTCCCAGGATACGGTTGTGTCTGGTCCCAGGATACGGTTGTGTCTGGTCCCAGGATACGGTTGTGTCTGGTCCCAGGATACGGTTGTGTCTGGTCCCAGGGACATGGTTGTGTCTGGTCCCAGGACATGGTTGTGTCTGGTCCCAGGGACATGGTTGTGTCTGGTCCCAGGACATGGTTGTGTCTGGTCCCAGGGACATGGTTGTGTCTGGTCCCAGGACATGGTTGTGTCTGGTCCCAGGGACATGGTTGTGTCTGGTCCCAGGACACGGTTGTGTCTGGTCCCAGGATACGGTTGTGTCTGGTCCCAGGATACAGGTGTGTCTGGTCCCAGGGACATGGTTGTGTCTGGTCCCAGGATACGGTTGTGTCTGGTCCCAGGGACATGGTTGTGTCTGGTCCCAGGGACATGGTTGTGTCTGGTCCCAGGGACATGGTTGTGTCTGGTCCCAGGATACGGTTGTGTCTGGTCCCAGGGACATGGTTGTGTCTGGTCCCAGGATACGGTTGTGTCTGGTCCCAGGGACATGGTTGTGTCTGGTCCCAGGGACATGGTTGTGTCTGGTCCCAGGATACGGTTGTGTCTGGTCCCAGGATACGGTTGTGTCTGGTCCCAGGATACGGTTGTGTCTGGTCCCAGGATACGGTTGTGTCTGGTCCCAGGATACAGGTGTGTCTGGTCCCAGGGACATGGTTGTGTCTGGTCCCAGGATACGGTTGTGTCTGGTCTCAGGACACGGTTGTGTCTGGTCCCAGGATACAGGTGTGTCTGGTCCCAGGGACATGGTTGTGTCTGGTCCCAGGGACATGGTTGTGTCTGGTCCCAGGATACGGTTGTGTCTGGTCCCAGGACACGGTTGTGTCTGGTCCCAGGATACAGGTGTGTCTGGTCCCAGGGACATGGTTGTGTCTGGTCCCAGGGACATGGTTGTGTCTGGTCCCAGGATACGGTTGTGTCTGGTCCCAGGACACGGTTGTGTCTGGTCCCAGGATACAGGTGTGTCTGGTCCCAGGGACATGGTTGTGTCTGGTCCCAGGGACATGGTTGTGTCTGGTCCCAGGGACATGTTTGTGTCTGGTCCCAGGATACGGTTGTGTCTGGTCCCAGGATATGGTTGTGTCTGGTCCCAGGGACATGGGTGTGGCCAGTTCCGGCTCTCCCCAGGGTTGCAGCGCCCAGTGTCGGCACCAGTGGGTGGCGGGGCCTGGTGATCCTGGCGTCGTTCGGTACTCTGGGCTCTCATCGCTGGGGAAGTGAGACATCACGGAGCAGGGAAGCTGCCACTCACACACCACACTCACTTCCTCTTTCATAAAAACATAGAAACATAGAAAATAGGTGCAGGAGTAGGCCATTCGACCCTTCGAGCCTGCACCGCCATTCAATATGATCATGGCTGATCATCCAACTCAGTATCCTGTACCTGCCTTCTCTCCATACCCCCTGATCCCTTTAGCCACAAGGGCCACATCTAACTCTCTCTTAAATATAGCCAATGAACTGGCCTCAACTACCTTCTGTGGCAGAAAATTCCACTGATTCACCACTCTCTGTGTGAATTTTTTTTTTCTCATCTCAGTCCTAAAAGACTTCCTCCTTATTCTTAAACTGTGACCCCTTGTTCTGGACTTACCCAACATCGGGAACAATCTTCCTGCATCTAGCCTGTCCAACCCCTTAAGAATTTTGTAAGTTTCTATAAGATCCCCCCTCAATCTTCTAAATTCTAGCGAGTACAAGCCGAGTCTATCCAGTCTTTCTTCATATGAAAGTCCTGACATCCCAGGAATCAGTCTGGTGAACCTTCTCTGTACTCCTTCTATGGCAAGAATGTCTTTCCTCAGATTATGAGACCAAAACTATACGCAATACTCCATGTGTGGTCTCACCAAGACCCTGTACAACTGCAGTAGAACTTCCCTGCTCCTATACGCAAATCCTTTTGCTATGAATGCTAACATGCCATTCTCTTTCTTCACTGCCTGCTGCACCTGCATGCCTACTTTCAATGACTAGTGTACCATGACACCCAGGTCTCATTGCATCTCCCCTTTTCCTAATTGGCCACCATTCAGATAATAGTCTACTTTCCTGTTCTTGCCACCAAAGTGGATAACCTCACATTTATCCCCATTATACTGCATCTGCCATGCATTTGCCCACTCACCCAAGCTATCCAAGTCACCTTGCAGCCTCCTAACATCCTCCTCACAGCTAACACTGCCCCCCAGCTTCGTGTCATCTGCAAATTTGGAGATGTTGCATTCAATTTCCTCGTCCAAATCATTAATATATATTGTAAATAGCTGGGGTCCCAGCACTGAGCCTTGCGATACCCCACTAGTCACTGCCCGCCATCCTGAAAAGGACCCGTTTACTCCTACTCTTTGCTTCCTGTCTGCCAGCCAGTTCTATATCCACATCAATACTGAACCCCCAATACTGTGTGCTTTAAGTTTGTATACTAATCTCTTATGTGGGACCTTGTCGAAAGCCTTCTGAAAGTCCAGATATAACACATCCACTGGTTCTCCCTTATCCACTCTACTAGTTACATCCTCGAAAAATTCTATAAGATTCGTCAGACATGATTTACCTTTCATAAATCCATGCTGACTTTGTCCAATGATTTCCCCACTTTCCAAATGTGCTGCTATCCCATCTTTAATAACTGACTCTAGCATTTGTCCCACTACCGATGTTAAACTAACTGGTCTATAATTCCCCGTTTTCTCTCTCCCTCCCTTTTTAAAAAGTGGGGTTACATTAGCTACCCTCCAATCCTCAGGAACTACTCCAGAATCTAAAGAGTTTTGAAAAATTATCACTAATGCATCCACTATTTCTGGGGCTACTTCCTTAAGTACTCTGGGATGCAGCCTATCTGGCCCTGGGGATTTATCGGCCTTTAAACAATTCAATTTAACCAATACCACTTCCCGGCTAACCTGGATTTCACTCAGTTCCTCCATCTCATTTGACCCCCGGTCCCCTGCTATTTCCGGCAGATTATTTATGTCTTCCTTAGTGAAGACAGAACCAAAGTAGTTAATCAATTGGTCTGCCATGTCCTTGTTCCCCATGATAAATTCACCTGTTTCTGACGGCAAGGGACCCACACGTTCCCTGCCAATTTTCTTTCATAATCTAGTTCCCTTTCCTAATTAAGCCCTTTGTCCTCCTCTGCTGGTCTCTGAATTTCTCCCAGTCCTCTGGTAGGCTGCTTTTTCTGGCTAATCAAATGGATTTTAACTAATCTTTTTCTCTTCACATATCTATAAAAGCTTTTGCAGTCAGTTTTTATATTCCCTGCCAATTTTCTTTCATAATCTATTTCCCTTTCCTAATTAAGCCCTTTGTCCACCTCTGCTGGTCTCTGAATTTCTCCCAGTCCTCTGGTAGGCTGCTTTTTCTGGCTAATCAAATGGGTGCAGGGATCAGAAGCACCCTTTCCCGACCATTCACCGTGCCACCACAGTGGGGCATGCAGCACATTCACTGCCACCGGTTGGCCATGTCATCCCAGCTAATAGTCAGGCTGAAACACCCTGCTTTAAACACAGAGACAGGCCCCAGCACGGAGACAGGCCCCGGCACGGAGACAGGCCCCAGCACGGAGACAGGCCCCAGCACGATGACAGGCCCAAGCACAGAGGCAGGCCCCAGCACGGAGACAGGCCCTTCAGCCCAATTCTTCATCAGTACGGGTGTCAGGGGTCATGGGGAGAAGGCAGGAGAATGGGGTTATGAGGGAGAGATAGATCAGATACGATAGACCGAATGGCCTAATTGACTCCTATCAGCTATGACTTGCCTGTGTTTAGAGTGCATTTATCATTGTTACATGTACTGATGTACAGTGAACAGCTTTGTTTTGCATATTATCCAAATAGATCAAATATACCATACATAGATGCAGGAAACATGTTCCCCATGTTGGGGGAGTCCAGAACCAGGGGCCACAGTTTAAGATTAAGGGGTAGGTCATTTAGAACAGAGATGAGGAAAAACTTTTTCACCAAGAGAGTTGAGAATCTGTGGAATTCTCTGCCACAGAGGGCAGTGGAGGCCAATTCACTGGATGCTTTCAAAAGAGAGTTCGATGGAGCTCCTCGGGCTAACGGAATCAAGGGATATGGGGAGAAGGCAGGAACGGGATACTGATTGGGGATGATCAGCCATGGTCACATTGAATGGCGATGTAGGCGCGAAGGGCTGAATGGCCTACACCTGCACCTATTGTATATTTATCTATGTATCTACGTATCTAATCAGTAAAAAAATGGAAAGTGTGCAGAAAAGCTACAGGGAGAGGTTGAGCAGGCTAAGGCTTTATTCCTTGCAGTGCAGGAGGCTGAGAGGTGGTATTATAGAGGTGTACAAACTCATGACAGGAATACAGAGGGTGAAGACAGGTTTAAGGAGAGGAGGAAAGATTTAATAGGAACTGAGGGGTGACGTTTTCACCCAGAGGGCGTTGGGTGTATGAAATAAGCTGCCAGAGGAGGTAGTTGAAGCTGGGAGTATCACAATGTTTAAGAATCATTCAGACAGGTACATGGATAGGACAGGTTTGGAGGGATATGGACCAAACGCGGGTGTGTGGGACTTGTGTAGATGGGGCATGTTGATCAGTGTGGGCAAGTTGGGCCGAAGGGCCTGTTTAGACACTGTGTCACTCTATGACTCGTGCAATGTACAGAGCAAAGGGGAAGATACAGAGTACAGAATATAGTTCACAGCATTGTAGCGCACTAGCTCCAGAGACAAGGCCCGGCCAACATGCCCCATCTACACGTCCCACCTCCCTGCATTTGACCCATATCCCTCTCAACCTTTCCTATCCAAATATAAATAACTTAGCTGGTGAAAAACAATGTTTTGCGTGTTATCCTGGCAAATCATTCCATACATGTGTGTACAGTTATACCATAGACAAGAACTGTGTGTGTAGGAACAAAGGAGACCAGAGAGGTGGACACTGCCCGGTCCGTTAGATACTGACCCCCCCACACACACTGACCCCCCCCACACACTGCCTGGTCCGTCACAGATACTGACCCCCCACACACTGCCTGGTCCGTCACAGATACTGACCCCCCACACACTGCCCGGTCCGTCACAGATACTGACCCCCCACACACTGCCCGGTCCGTCACAGATACTGACCCCCCACACACTGCCCGGTCCATCACAGATACTGACCCCCCCACACACACTGACCCCCCCCACACACTGCCCGGTCCGTCACAGATACTGACCCCCCCACACACACTGACCCCCCCCACACACTGCCCGGTCCATCACAGATACTGACCCCCCCACACACACTGACCCCCCCACACACGCTGACCCCCCCACACACTGCCCGGTCCGTCACAGATACTGACCCCCACACACACTGACCCCCCCACACACTGCCCGGTCCATCACAGGTACTGACCCCCCCATACACTGCCCCCCCCCCCACACTGACCCCCCCACACACTGCCCAGTCCGTCACAGTACTGACCTCCCCACCATCGAAGGGATCTAGAGGAGGCGCTGCCTCAAAAAGGCAGCCAGCATCATCAGAGACCCACACCACCATGGCCCACGCTCTCATCTCGCTGCTACCATGGGGAAGAAGGTACAGGAGCCTGAAAACCGTGACCTCCAGCTACTTCCCAACAACCATCAGGCTGTTGAACACTGCACGACACTGACCTCAGCAACTGTGATCTTCCACGGACTGTGTCGCTGGTTGCTCTACGGCCAACTTTGTACCATTATGGTGACCAGGTCAGACCCGCACCACCCTGGCCATGCTCACATTGTGAATACTGTTCACCAGCCGCAGCCCGCCCCCAGCACCATCCACCATGGACGTTACACTATGTACTGTGGCTTGCACTGTTATCATCTGGCTTTCTCTACAAAAACTGATCATTGATGGTACTTTAGTTGTGGGAAGACCTGATAGAAATGTGTAAAATATTAGAGGCATAGATAGGGTAAACAGTCAGAACCTTGATCCCAAGATACTAGAAGGCATAGCTTTCAGGTGACAGGGAGAAAGTGTTCAGGAGATGTGCGGGCCAAGGTTTTTTACACAGAGGGTGCCTGGAACGCGCTGCCTGGTGGTGGAGGCAGATACGATAGTGGTGTTTAAGAGGCTTTTGTATCGGCACGTGGATATGCAGGGAATGGAGGGATGTGGATCACGTACAGGCAGAGGTGACTTGGCATCATGGAGAAACAAAGAACTGCAAGTGCTGGTTTATACCAAAGTCTAGTCAAGTCAAGAGAGTTTATTGTCATGTGTCCAAGATAGGACAATGACATTCTTGCTTGCTGCAGCACAACAGAATATAGTAGGCATAAATATAGAACAGATCAGTGTGTCTATATAGCAAAGACCATATATATATACACATAAATAAACAGATAAAGTGCAATAGGCTGTTATAGTTCAGAGTTTGTTTGGTGGCGAGTTTAATAGACTGATGGCTGTGGGGAAGCGGCTGTTACTGAACCTGGATGTTGCAGATTTCAGGCTCCTGTACCTTCTACCTGATGGCAGCGGAGAGATGAGTGTGTGGCCAGTAGGTGTGGGTCTTTGATGATGTTGGCAGCCTTTTTGAGGCAGCGACTGTGATAGATCCCTTCGATGGTGGGGAGGTCAGAGCCGATGATGGACTGGGCAGTGGTCACAACTTTCTGCAGTTTTTTCCGCTCCTGGACGTTCAAGTTACCGAACCAGGCCACGATGCAACCGGTCAGCATGCTCTCTACTGTGCACCTGTAGAAGTTCGAGAGAGTCCTCAGTGTGTTGGGATAGGCACAAAGTGATGTAGTGACTCAGTGGGTCAGGCAGCAACTGTGGAGAACAAGGAATAGGTGACTTTCAGGTTGGGATCATGCCTCAGGCTTTCAGACCTTCTTTGAAGAAGGTCCCGAACTTAAACGTCACCTATCCATGTTGTCCACAGATGCTGCCTGACCCGCTGAGTTACTCCAGCACTCTGTGAAACGTCACCTATCCATGTTCTCCACAGATGCTGCCTGACCCGCTGAGTTACTCCAGCACTCTGTGAAACGTCACCTATCCATGTTCTCCACAGATGCTGCCTGACCCACTGAGTTACTCCAGCACTCTGTGAAACGTCACCTATCCATGTTCTCCACAGATGCTGCCTGACCCGCTGAGTTACTCCAGCACTCTGTGAAACGTCACCAATCCATGTTCTCCACAGATGCTGCCTGACCCACTGAGTTACTCCAGCACTCTGTGTCTGTCTTTGGCCACACAGATGCTGTGGGCTGAAGGGCCTGTTCCTGTGCTGTACTGTTCTACATTCATGCAACCCATGTGGTCACCGGGAGAACGTACAAACTCCACACAGACAGCAGCTGAGGTGAGGATGGGACCCGTGCCGTGAGGCAGCAGCTCTACCCGCTGTCCCAGATGTGAACTCCATCATCAAGTTTGCAGACGACACCACTGTTGTGGGATGAATCTCTGAAGGAGATGAGTCAGAGTATAGAAGTGGGATCGACCGACTGACCAAACGGTGCCAGCGCAACAACCTGGCTCTCAACACCAGCAAAACCAAGGAACTGATTGTGGACTTTGGTAGGGGAAGGATGAGGACCCACAATCCCGTTTATATCAACAGGACGATGGTGGAAAGGGTGATTTCTGGGCATGCACATTTCTGATGATCTTTCCTGGTCCCAGCACACCGATGCAATCATAAAGAAGGCACATCAGCGCCTCTACTTCCTGAGAAGATTACGGAGAGTCGGTATGTCAAAGAGGATTCTCTTGAACTTCTACAGGTGCAGGGTAGAGAGCATGCTGACCGGTTGCATCATGGCCTGGTTCGGTAACTTGAGCGTCCAGGAGCGGAAAAAACTGCTCAGTTGTGACCACTGCCCAGTTGTGACCACTGCCCAGTCCATCACCGGCTCTGACCTCCCCACCATCGAGGGGATCTATCGCAGTCGCTGCCTCAAAAAGGCTGGCAGCATCATCAAAGACCCACACCATCCTGGCCACACACTCATTTCACCATTGCCATCGGGAAGAAGGTACAGAAGCCTGAGAACTGTAACGTCCAGGTTCAGGAACAGCCGCTTCCCCACAGCCATCTGGTTATTAAACACAACAATGAATAAGCTCTGAACTGCACCAGGCTATTGTTATTATTGTACTATATTTGTTATTTATTGAGTATGTGTGCATACACACTGAACTTTTTTTCTTCTTCCGTTATGTATTATGTTTACATATTCTGTTGTGCTGCAGTAAGTAAGAATTCCATTGTCCTATCTGGGACACATGACAATAAAACTCTGACTTGACTCTTGACTCTTGACTATCTACACCAGCTTCCTCTGTGGGGTGGTTTAGATTTCAAGAGCAAGGTCGCTGGAGCTAAATGTCGAGTCACTGCTGCAGGACAACACATCTCTTCTGGTTTCACGATAACATTCACCGCAGGAAATCCTGAAACTACACATTCCCTGCAACACGGTTAACCCTTTCACACCAGCGCTTCTCCACTGCAACTTACACGGACACACACACCAGAGTCCTGGATGAGTCTCCCCAGAGGCCTCTGCACCAACTGCACGGGCAGCTTGGGAACTAGGCCCAGGTACCACCCACATGGGGCTCTGGTACCCACATTAGATGCACCGCTGCAGTGAAGCCTGGCTGCACAGGCCCTGTGGGTCAGGCCTGTGGGTCAGACCTGTGGGTCAGGCCTGTGGAGTGTGGCCTGTGGGTCAGGCCCTGTGGGTCAGGCCTGTGGGTCAGGCCTGTGGGTCAGGCCTGTGGAATGTACCCTGTGGGTCAGGCCCTGTGGGTCAGGCCTTGTGGGTCAGGCCTGTGGGTCAGGCCTGTGGAGTGTGGCCTGTGGGTCAGACCCTGTGGGTCAGGCCTGTGGGTCAGGCCCTGTGGAGTGTGGCCTGTGGCTCAGGCCCTGTGGGTCAGGCCTGTGGGTCAAGCCCTGTGGAGTGTGGCCTGTGGATCAGGCCTGTTGGTCAGGCCCTGTGGGTCAGGCCCTGTGGGTAAGGCCCTGTGGGCCAGGCAGCATCTGTGGAGGGAATGGGCAGACCATGCTTCAGGTCGGGACCCTTGTTCCAGGTGATGGGGGGGGGGGGGGGGAAGCTGGAAGAGCTGTGGGGGTCGGACACAGCCTGGCGAGTGATAGGTGGATACAGGTGAGGGGGGCGAGTGGCAGATGGGTGGAGTAAGTGACAAAGGCTGGAGGTGGAAAGGAGACAAAAGGATGTAAGATACGGAGAGGAGGAGGGGAATGTGAAGCTGGAGGAGAGGAATGTGAAGCTGGAGGAGGGGAATGTGAAGCTGGAGGAGGGGAATGTGAAGCTGGAGGAGGGGAATGTGAAGCTGGAGGAGGGGAATGTGAAGCTGGAGGAGAGGAATGTGAAGCTGGAGGAGAGGAATGTGAAACTGGAGGAGGGGAATGTGAAGCTGGAGGAGAGGAATGTGAAGCTGGAGGAGAGGAACGTGAAACTGGAGGAGGGGAATTTGAAGCTGGAGGAGAGGAATGTGAAGCTGGAGGAGAGGAATGTGAAGCGGGTGGGTGGGAGGGAGGGAGGGTGGTAATGAACTCCTTAGACCACTGCTTTTTGTAATGTCCACACTTACAGTCCCACTGTTATAATGGCGAACGTTTGTACATCAGCCAGTGCAATAGAGGAACGGCTGTGAAGAAGGGGCGAGCACAGTATTTGCATGAAGCATGATTTGAATATTGTAGATAGTTTGTTAAAATCTCCAGCACAGCAACATATTCAGTTTCTTCCTGCTTTGTTCTGTATTTTTAGGGGGCCATTTCCTGTTCCAAACTGCCCGTGTTAATGCTGTCTGATCATCACAGATGCTGAGCTGATTTGGCATGACAGCCCCGCCCGACTAGATGCTCTGCAGCGTTCAATCCATCCCCCCCCCCCCCGTCACCTCCAAACCATGACCAACCCGATCAAATACAACTGGTGGTTTCCACTGTACCTCGGTACACTTGACAATAAACTCCTCAAACTGAGGGACAGCAGCACTACCCGCTGCACAGTGGGACAGCAGCACTACCCGCTGTGGGACAGCAGCACTACCCGCTGTGGGACAGCAGCACTACCCGCTGCACAGTGGGGCAACAACACTACCCGCTGCAGTGGGGCAACAGCACTACCCGCTGTGGGACAGCAGCACTACCCGCTGTGGGGGCAACAGCACTACCCGCTGTGGGACAGCAGCACTACCCGCTGTGGGGGCAACAGCACTACCCGCTGCACTGTGGGGGCAACAGCACTACCCGCTGCACTGTGGGGCAGCAGCACTACCCGCTGTGGGGGCAACAGCACTACCCGCTGCACTGTGGGGGCAACAACACTACCCGCTGCACAGTGGGGCAACAGTACTACCCGCTGCACTGTGGGGCAACAGCACTACCCGCTGTGGGACAGCAGCACTACCCGCTGTGGGACAGCAGCACTACCCGCTGCACAGTGGGGCAGCAGCACTACCCGCTGCACTGTGGGGCAGCAGCACTACCCGCTGCACTGTGGGACAGCAGCACTACCCGCTGCACAGTGGGGCAACAGCACTACCCGCTGCACTGTGGGGCAGCAGCACTACCCGCTGCACAGTGGGGCAACAGCACTACCCGCTGCACTGTGGGACAGCAGCACTACCCGCTGTGGGACAGCAGCACTACGCGCTGCAGTGGGCCACTACCTCGGTACACGTGACAATAAACTAAACTCATACTTCCCAGCAACTATCTTGACCACTGCACAACACTAACCTCAGCAACCGCACGGTGGTGCAGCGGGTAGAGCTGCTGCCTCACAGCGCCAGAGACTCGGGTTCAATCCTGACTACGGGTGCTGTCTGTACAGAGTTTGCACATTTTCCCTGTGGCCTGCATGGATTATCTTTGAAGGTACACAAAATTGCTGGAGGAACTCAGCGGGTGCAGCAGCATCTATGGAGCGAAGGAAATAGGCGACGTTTCGGGCCGAAACCCTTCTTCAGACCTCTCTCCGGAGACAGTTTCACAACCTCCTCTCTAACTGCACACCTTCTGTGATCCCCCCTGCCCTCCAACTGAAACTCCACTGGATTATCTTTGAGATGTTCGGTTTCCTCCCACACTCCAAAGACGTGCCGGTTTGTAGGCTAATTGGTGTCAGTAAAACTGTACATTGTCCCTGGTGTGTGTAGGATAGTGTTGGTGTGCGGGGAGCGCTGGTCGGCGCGGACCCAGTGGGCCGAAGGGCCTGTTTCCATGCTGTATCTCTAAACTAAACTGTGATCTTTTATTGCCTGCTGGTTGGTTTGCTAAACTGAAGTCTTTTCTACAGACTTCAGATCTGCATTAGTGTGGTTCCCCTCTATCACTGATGATTCATTGATTGTGGTATTGGATATGATTAGTTCCACTGCATTTGCACGCCTGTTCTATCACTGTCCCATTACCAGTATACCTAACCACCAAACACCCTGCACGGCCAATTCTAAAACTAGAGGGCGCAGGCTTCAGGTGAGAGAGCAGAGAGTAGGGAGGGACCTGAGGGGCAACGTTTCCACTCAGAGGGTGGTCTGTATCTGGAACGAGCTGCCAGTAGAAGCGGATACAATCACGGCTACAAGACATTGGGCAGATACTGTACACGGCAAGAGATCCGGTCCAAATGCAGGCAAATGCCAACATGGTCAGCATAGACAAGATGGGCCGAAGGGCTGTACTGGTCTGACTCTAAAAGCTCCAGGATCAGACACCCGCTGCGGTAGCAATAAACCTGATAGCTGGAGGGCTCGTTGTGCCTCTGGCCAGGGTGGTCCCAGCCCCCTCCCCCCCCCCCCCCCCCAAGACTGAGGGCCACACACATCCCACCCTCCCATCCGGTCCCCAGACCCAGTCCCACACAGACCACACTGCCCACCATTGTAGATGTAGCCCAGTCCATCACACAGACCACACTCCCCACCATTGTAGATGTAGCCCAGTCCATCACACAGACCACACTCCCCACCATTGTAGATATAGCCCAGTCCATCACAGACCACACTCCCCACCATTGTAGATGTAGCCCAGTCCATCACACAGACCACACTCCCCACCATTGTAGATGTAGCCCAGTCCATCACACAGACCACACTCCCCACCATTGTAGATGTAGCCCAGTCCATCACACAGACCACACTCCCCACCATTGTAGATGTAGCCCAGTCCATCACACAGACCACACTCCCCACCATTGTAGATGTAGCCCAGTCCATCACACAGACCACACTCCCCACCATTGACTCAATCGACACCACACTGCCTCGGGAAAGCAGCTGACATCATCAAGGATTTGTCCCACCCCAGTCATTCCGTCTTCTCCCTTTGAGATACAGAAGCTTGACCGCTGTTATCAGACGACTGAACTGTCCGCCCATAAGCTAGAACGTTGGAGCTCGTATAGGGGAGGGGTGGGGTGTATAGGGGAGGGAGGGATGGGGAGGTCGGTGTTGCAGGGTGAGGATCAGCAGTCCTGTCCCTCACTCAGTCTGAGCAACACAAAGTGCTGGAAGAACACAGCGGGTCAGGCAGCATCTGTGGAGGGGATGTTTTGGGTCAGGACTCTCTCCACACCTGCTGCCTGACCGCTGAGTTCCTCCAGCACTTTGTGTTTCGTTCTTCTTCTTCTTCTTGTGTATGGCGTACACAGCCTAAAGTTGTAGGACAACTTGTTCTATTTGATCTTATTTGATTGTGCACGCCGGGTTGATTGCATTTGTCGAAACAGGGCGGACCACGTGAAGGTTGCAATCTCCCACCCCAGTGTTTAGCTCCAGCACCTGCAGTTCCTGGTGCCCCGTTCACTCAGCTACAGATGCAGCCATGGATGGGACAAACTAGTTTAGTTTAGAGATACAGCACGGAAACAGGCCCACCGGGTCCGCGCCGACCAGCGATCCCCGCACACTAACACTACCCTAGACACACTCGTGACAATTTACAATTCACCCACAAACCTGCACGTCTTTAGAGTGTGGGAGGAAACTGCAGATCCCAGAGAAAAGCCACACAGGTGACAGGGAGAACGTACAGACTCTGTACATACGGCACATGCAGTTAGGATGGAGCCCGGATCTGTGGCGCTGTGAGGCAGTAACTCTACCGCTGCACCACCGTGCTGCCCCTAAGCTGAAGTTTAGATGAACCCCCTCCCCCTTCCCCCAGGGAACAAGGTTAATGACTGCTTAAACAACAC
The DNA here is from genome assembly GCF_010909765.2 of Amblyraja radiata. NCBI lineage: Eukaryota > Metazoa > Chordata > Chondrichthyes > Rajiformes > Rajidae > Amblyraja > Amblyraja radiata. The sequence goes on along the minus strand of NC_045967.1, from coordinate 60,763,352 downwards.
GTTAAACCAGAGCTTATACCAGAGTCTAAACGACTGGTTAAACCAGTGGTAAAACCACAGGTTAAAGGACAGGTGTGTTAAATCAGAGGTTAAACATGTAAAGGACAGGATCATCAACAGGTTAACTGATGGGGCAAGACAGAGATTAACCTGTACACAGCAGCTCCACCACACAGCAGGACAAGGGTGGCAGACACACACCCTCACGGACACTCTCACAGCACAGAGCGGGGGGGTGGGGGGGGGGAGGGGACATCACACAGTAAACATACTGACACTCAGCAGGTCCCCAAACTGACATAGAGAGGACAGTTCGTGCAGCCAGCCCAGACAGTGAGCGGGGTACGTGGTGGTCTGGCCATCCCCAGCCCAGACAGTGAGCCAGGGTACGTGGTGGTCTGGCCATCCCCAGCCCAGACAGTCAGCCGAGACAGTGAGCCAGGGTACGTGGTGGTCTGGCCATCCCCAGCCCAGACAGTGAGCAGGGTACGTGGTGGTCTGGCCATCCCCAGCCCAGACAGTGAGCCAGGGTACGTGGTGGTCTGGCCATCCCCAGCCCAGACAGTCAGCCCAGACATTGAGCAGGGTACGTGGTGGTCTGCCGGTCCCCAGCCCAGACAGTGAGCCGGGTACGTGGTGGTCTGCCGGACCCCAGCCCAGACAGTGAGCCGGGGTACACAGTGGTCTACCGGTCCCCAGCCCAGACAACAATGCTGCTGGCGTGTGTCCCTTACCTGCTGTTGTCCCAGGGTCGGGGCTGTGATCAGCTGCTCCCTCGATGGTTCTCGCTGTAACTAACTCTGAGTCTCTGCGACTAGGCTCCTCCTCGTACCACACAAGTTCCTCATTGATTTGTAATATTTTTCAGACCAGTGTTTCCTTGCTGCCCCCTCCTGTTCTGTGCTGCGGGTATCGACAATCAACAATAGGTGCAGGAGTAGGCCATTCGGCCCTTCCAGCCAGCACCGCCATTCAATGTGATCATGGCTGATCATCCACACTCAGCACCCCGCTAATGCCTTCTCCCCATATCCTTTGACTCTATCGAACTCTCTCTTGAAAGTATCCAGAGAATTCCACAGATTCACAACTCTCTGTGAGAAAAGGTGTTTCCTCATCTCTGTTCTAAATGGCTTATTCCTTATTCTTAAACTGTGGCCCCTGAAATCGGGAACATGTTTCCTGACTCTAGCGTGTCCAAACCCTTAATAATCTTATATGTTTCAATGAGAATCCCTCTCATCCTTCTAAAGTCCAGAGTTTACAAGCCCAGTCGCTCCATTTTTTCACTAGGGCCCTGTACAACTGCAGAAGGACCTCTTTGCTCTTTTACTCAACTCAAGTGTATGTTCAAGTTCAATTGACATTTATTATAACATGCACCAATTGGTACAGTGATATTTGATGTACCATACAGCCATATGAATAAAAAGAACACAATACCTGATAGAGTTTAACATGAACATCCCACACAGCGGAGTCAACGTTTCCCACTGTGAGGGAAGGCAATAAAATTCAGTCATCCTCCTCTTTGTTCATCCGTGGTCGGGGCCTTTAAACCTCCGCTGTCGACGCTACGGACGGCCCGATGTATAGGCCCTCCCGCCGGGATGATCGGAACTCCGACGTCGGAACGGATCGGTACACACTCTGCAGCTTGGAGTTTCTGAAAATTCCAGAAGATTAGTCAAGTATGATTTCTCCTTCGTAAATCCATGCTGGCTCGACTGATCCTGTTACTTCTATCCACATGTGCCGCTATTTCATCTTTTATAATTGACTCCAGGATCTTCCCCACCGCCGATGTCAGGCTAACTGGTCTATAATTCCCTGTTTTCTCTCTCCTGTGCTGCTGTGCTGCCCCTCCTGTTCTGTGCTGTGGGCATCTGTGTTGCCCCTCGTGTTCTGTGCTGTGGGCATCTGCTGCCCCTCGTGTTCGGTGCTGTGGGCATCTGTTGCCCCTCGTGTTCTGTGCTGTGGGCATCTGTGTTGCCCCTCCTGTTCTGTGCTGTGGGCATCTGCTGCCCCAGCCCATCATGTATTCACACAGAAGCCCCATCAATGCCTCCCCCTCCTCACGCGGCTGAGGAGATTCACCACGTAGCTGATCACTCTGTGTGTAACATCTACACTGTGCGGTAGAGAGCTCACTGACCCGTTACATCACGGCCTGGTTCACCAACTCAAACGCCCAGAACAAAGGCGATTACAGAGAGAGCTGGACACTGCCCGGTCCATCACAGATACTGACCCCCCCCCCCCCACACACACACACTGCCTGGTCCATCACAGATACTGACCCCCCCCCCACACACACTGCCCGGTCCATCACAGATACTGACACCCCCACACACACACACTGCCCGGTCCATCACAGATACTGACCCCCCCCCCCCACACACACACTGCCTGGTCCATCACAGATACTGACCCCCCCCCCACACACACACTGCCTGGTCCATCACAGATACTGACCCCCCCCCCCACACACACACTGCCTGGTCCATCAGATACTGACCCCCCCCCACACACACTGACTCCCCCCCCCCCACACACACTGACTCCCGCCCCCCACACAGACTGCCCGGTCCATCACAGATACTGACCCCCCCCCACACACACTGCCCGGGAGAGGGGAGGGGGAGCAATGTGATGGTGGGTCTGTGACCTGAAATTTTAGATTAGATTAGATTAGATTAGATTAGATCCTTTATTTGTCATTCAGACCTTTCGGTCTGAACGAAATGTCGTTGCCTACAGCCATTTATATAATAATAAACAACAAAACACACAATAAACACAAATTAACATCCACCACAGTGAGTTCACCAGGCACCTCCTCACTGTGATGGAGGCAAAAGTCTTAAAGTTACTGTCTCTTCCCTCCTCATTCTCCCTCTGCGCTGAGGCGATATGTTGTTACCCCACCGGACGATGGTAAGTCAGTCCCGCGGCTCAACCGAGCTCCGCGGCCCGGGGTGGTCGAAGCTGCCGCCCTCCAGTCCAACGGACGCAGCTGTTGCCGCGGGAGCTCCGGAAAACAGGCACCAGCCTGTGACCTGCGAGCTCCCGACGATGTCGTCCACTGGCCCGCGGCCAAGCCCCCAGATTCAGGTCGCCACCGCCGGAAAGCTGCCTCAGCCACCAGAGCACCGTCTCAGCCCCGAGTCGTGCCGCCCTCACCGGAGCACTGTCTCAGCCCTGCGCCGGGCCGCCCACACCGGAGCGCCGTCTCAGCCCTGCGCCGTGCTGCCCACACTGGAGCACCGTCTCAGCCCTGCGCCGGGCCGCCCACACCGGAGCACCGTCTCAGCCCCGAGTCATGCCGCCCACACCGGAGCACCGTCTCAGCCCCGAGTTGTGCCGCCCACACCGGAGCGCCGTCTCAGCCCCGAGTTGTGCCGCCCACACCGGAACACCGTCTCAGCCCCGAGTCGTGCCGCCCTCACCGGAGCACCGTCTCAGCCCTGCGCCGGGCCGCCCACACCGGAGCACCGTCTCAGCCCTGCGCCGGGCCACCCACACCGGAACGCTGTCTCAGCCCCGAGCCGTGCCGCTGCCACTGGAACGCCGCCGTAGCTCGAAGACGGCCAGCCTTGCGTTGTGAGTCCTGGCTGGCTCTGCTTCCGGAGCCTCGAGGTCGGTCGCAGTTGGAGGCCGTCAGCTCCGCCATTAGGCCTCAGCACAGACGGAGGCAGAGAAGGGGGGATACGACAGAAAGAGTCGCATTCCCCCGAAGGGAGAGACAGAAAACCATGTTTCAGCCCCCCCCTCACACAACACAACCTAATAACTAACATTTGACTAAAACAAGGCAAAAAAAAACAACAACAAAAAGTAGACAGACGGACTGCAGGCGAGCCGCAGCCGTTCAACAGCACCGCCACTTCCGGAATGTTCACACTCTCTCCACAGATGCTGCCTGATCTGCTGAGTCTCTCTCTCTCTCTCCACAGATGCTGCTGAACGTTTCCTGATTTTACTTCAGCTTTCCATCACCTGGAGTTTGTTGATTTTCAGTTTTGGTTTTGACTTCCCCTTGCTGTCCAAATAAAGCTGATCGGAGACTCGAGCTCCCCCTTCCCTCAAGGTGCCGAGGGTTTGAAACAATTTAAATTTTTTAAATTATATTATCTTTGGAGTACCGTGTTTACAAACCAGTTATATGGCTGCATCAGAAATTAATTGCGGGTATTTCTGGTGCTGCATGGTACAAGCGGCTGTGTTCACAGTGAGTGGGACCAACTCGTACAATGAAAGGACGAGGGGGACGAGGGGGGGTCTGGGGGGAGACGAGGGGGGCTAGGGGGGGAAGAGGGGACGAGAGGGGACGAGGGGCGACAAGTGGACGAGGGGCTATGTGACATGGAGCGGGTGTTTCACTGTGAGTGGGACCAACCCATACAATGAAGGGAACCCGCCCCACGCCGCTGTTACACCTAGACCATGAAGCGAGGTAACCCCTCTCACCTGTATCCACCCATCACTCACCAGGCCTTGTCCCACCCCCACCTCTCTTCCACCTTGCTCCCCCCACTCCTTCAGTTTGAGGAAGGGTCCCGACTCGAAACATCACCTATCCGTGTTCTCCAGAGATGCTGCCTGACCCGCTGAGTTACTCCAGCACTCAGTGAAACGTCACCTATCCATGTTCTCCACAGATGCTGCCTGACCCGCTGACCAGCATCTGCAGTTCCTTGTGTTCAGGAGGAAGATGGTGGTGTGACTATTGGAGGTGAATCTGTCGCTGCCCCAGGTCACCTCTGCAGGAGTTCTTCAGGGTAATGTCCTGGCCCCGCCATCTTACAGTCATAGAGTGATACAGTGTGGAAACTGGCCAACATGTCCACATCGGCCAACATGCCCACACCGGCCAACATTCCCACACCGGCTAACACCAACCTACATGCCCACATTGGCCAACATGCCCACACCGGCCAACATGCCCACACCGGCCAACACGCCCACACCGGCCAACATGCACACACCAGCCAACATGCCCACTCCGGCCAACATGTCCACACCGGCCAACATGCCCACACCGGCCAACACCAACCAACATGCCCACACTGGCCAACATGCCCACACCGACCAACATGCCCACACCGGCCAACATGCCCATCGCCAGCTCCATCATAACGTTGGAAGTGGGGCTTTAAGCGTCCAGTTACATTCTGGGACCATTCGGTACAGCAGTGGCAGGGCAGATGCCAGTGGTAACCAACACCAGAACCACTGAAGTTTCAGTCAGAAGAAGAGCCTCGACCCGAAACGTCACCCATTCCTTCTCTCCAGAGATGCTGCCTGTCCCGCTGAGTTACTCCAGTTTTTTGTGTTCGTCTTCAGTGTAACCAACCTGTGTGTGGGTTGTGTAGCGTTGATGGTCTCTGACGTGGGCAAGCGACTGCCAGACCCTGCCATTCTCTATACCCCCCCCCCCCCCACCTCCCCACTCTGGGGTCTTCAACTCAGCTGCTGAGTGCATGCAAACTTAGCACCACTGCCTGTAAAGCGATGCAGAGATTGCGCGGAAGATTCACTGGGATGTTACTGGGATTAGAGGGCTTTAGATGTGGGGAGAGATTGGACCGGCTGGGCTTGTTTCCCTGGGGTCAGGGGTGCAGGGGGGCTGGAGGGAGGTGCAGAACATGGCGAGGGTGGACAGTCGATATCTTTTCCCATGGTAGAGGTGGCATGAACAGGAGGGCGGAGGTTTAGGGTGGGAGGGGGCTGCTGTAGAGGTGGTGTGAGGGGATATGTTTACTCAGGGGGGCCAGTATGGGATATGCTGCCAGAGGTGATGTAGGGGGGGGGGGGGGGGGGTTGTAGAGGCAGTGTAACGGGTGGGGGAAGGAGGGGTGGAGAGGAGGAGGTGTAGATGAATCTGTGGGGATATGTTTCCCCAGGGGGGCTGGAGTCTGGGACACTGACTGTGTAGAGGAGGGGGAGGGGAATGTAGGGGCTTGTTTGTGGGTGGGGGGGGCTGGTCCGTGGGGTGTGCTGGTCTGTGGGGGGGCTGTTCTGTGGGGTGTGGGGGGGGGGGCTGGTCTGTGGGGTGTGGGCTGGTCTGTGGGGTGTGGGGGGGGCTGGTCTGTGGGGGGGGGCTGTTCTGTGGGGTGTGGGGGGGGCTGGTCTGTGGGGGGGGGCTGGTCTGTGGGGTTTGGCTGGTCCTGTGGGTGTGGGGCTGGTCGTGGGGGTGTGTGGCTGGTCCTGTAGGGGTGTGCTGGTCTGTGGGGGGGGGGCTGTTCTGTGGGTGTGGGGGGGGCTGTTCTGTGTGGTGTGGGGGGGGGGCTGGTCTGTGGGGTTGTGGGGCCTGGTCTGTGGGGATGTGGGAGGGGGCTGGTCTGTGGGGGGGCTGGTATGTGGGGTGTGGGGGCTGGCTATGTGTGGGTGTGGGGCTTGGTCTGTGGGTGTGGGAGCTGGTCTGTGGGGTTGTGCGTGGTCTGTGGGGGGGCTGTTTGCTGTGGTGATGGGGGGGTGCTGGTACTGTGGGGGGGGGGCTGGTCTGTGGGGTGTGGGGGGGGCTGGTCTGTGGGGTGTGGGGGGGCTGGTCTGTGGGGTGTGGCTGGTCTGTGGGGTGTGGGGGGGGCTGGTCTGTGGGGTGTGGGGGGGGGGCTGGTCTGTGGGGTGTGGGGCTGGTCTGTGGGGTGTGGGGGGGGGGGCTGGTCTGTGGGGTGTGCTGGTCTGTGGGGGGGGGCTGGTCTGTGGGGTGGGGGGGGGCTGGTCTGTGGGGTGTGGCTGGTCTGTGGGGGGGGGGCTGGTCTGTGGGGTGGGGCTGGTCTGTGGGGTGTGGCTGGTCTGTGGGGTGGGGCTGGTCTGTGGGGTGTGGGGGGGGGCTGGTCTGTGGGGTGTGGGGGGGGGGCTGGTCTGTGGGGTGTAGATGGATCTGCCGGGGGGGGGGGCTGCCATGCAGCATCTGGATAGGCACTAGGATGCCGAGGCGTGGGGAAGTGCGGGAGGGGTAGGCCCAGTGGGCAGCACGGGCTGGCTGGGCCGAAGGGCCTCTCCCTGGGCACTATGCCTCTGTATGGGGGAAATAACACGGTGCTCGGCTGGTAGTAGATCAATGACCGACCACACGGAATGGGGGGGGGGGTAGGGAGCGTCAGAGGGGCCGAATAGCCCGCGCCATTTCTCCACAGTCCTCCCGCCCTCCAGGGGGAGTCCTCCCAATCCCTCCCTGGTCCTCCAGCCCCGCCCTCTCTGGTCCCCCAGCCCCGCCCTCTCTGGTCCTCCAGTCCCTCCCCTAGTCCCCAGCCCCGCCCTCTCTAGTCCTCCAGCCCCGCCCTCTCTGGTCCTCCAGCCCCGCCCTCTCTGGTCCCCCAGCCCCGCCCTCTCTAGTTCTCCAGTCCCGCCCTCTCTGGTCTCCCAGCCCCGCCCTCTCTAGTCCTCCAGACCCGCCCTCTCTGGTCTCACAGCCCCGCCCTCCCTCCCTGGTCCTCCAGTCCCTCCCCAAGTCCCCCAGCCCCGCCCTCTCTAGTCCTCCAGTCCCGCCCTCACTGGTCCCCCAGCCCCGCCCTCTCTAGTCCTCCAGTCCCGCCCTCCCCGTCGTCAGAATCCCAGCATTCCGCTCCGTATAAGCGGCGCGCTGACGTCAGCACGTCCCTTCACTTCCCGCTGCCCGGGTGCGGGGCAAGATGGTGAGTTGGTGCTCAGCGACGCGGGCCCCATCCTCCTCCATCCGCCGCCATCCGCCGCCATCACGGCCCGGGGAACACAGCAGCCGTCTCTCCCGCTGCCGGCCGCCCCGCTACTGGCCGGATGGGCCGGCGGAGAGCGAGTTGGCGGGGCCGGGCACAACCTGCGGCCCAGCGCTGTGGCGGCAGCAGAGGCGGCGGCCTGGCGTGGGGACAGTGCCGGGGGAGGGGAGGGGAGGCTGGGACTGGGTGTGGGGTGTGTGTGCAGGGAGCGCCTTGCAGCAGCAGCGGCTGCCACCGACACAGAGTGTACAGAGTAACAAGGATTCACCTCTACCCCAGTGAGTGTGGTCCCTGCAACTGGTGCAACTGATGCTTGGTGTCCTGGTCCTCCAAAATATTCCAAATGGAATTTAAACTGGAGGTGGCGGAGGGTGGACTTTAGCCAGAAAGGGTTTTTGGGAATAAAGTGCTACTTTAAATGTAGTTGTATCTGGTTGGGTAACTATGGTTGGGTGGAGATTATTCCATGCTTTAATTGTGCGGGGGAAGAACGAATTGCTGTACACACCTGTCTTGGTAGCTGGGATCACAAATTGGATCGAATGCCCTCGTCTGCTCCTAATTGGTTTGGGTTTGGTGTAGGTTTTGTAATCTATGTCAAGCTGACCCTACATCCATCCTTCACTCTGCATCTCCCCCATTGCCCTGAAGATAGACACTGAGTGCTGGAGTAACTGCGGGTCAGGTGAAGGAGTGGCTGACCCTTCTTCAGGCTGATCTTTCGTGTCTCGTCCCGAAACGTCACCCATTCCTTCTCTCTGGAGATGCTGCCCGACGCACTGCGTTTTCCGGCACTCTGTCTTTTTGTGTCAATAATACAAACTGCAAATAACAATATGTTATTACAAAGGAATTAGAAAATAAGTGGATGGTGGTGCCGTGTTCTGTTGTGTTAAGGGTTGCGTTCTTGGTGTCCTGGTCCTCCAAAATATTCCAAATGGAATTTAAACTGGAGGTGGCGGAGGGTGGACTTTAGCAAAAAAGGGTTCTTGGAGAAGAAGAGCTACCTTAAATGTAGTTGCGTCTGGTTGAGTAACTATGGTAGGGTGAAGACTATTCCATGCTTTCATTGTGCGGGGGAGAATGAATTGCTGTACACATCTGTCTTGGTAGCTGGTATCTTAAATTGGATCGAATGCCCTCATCTGCTCCTAATAGGTTTGGTAATCTAGGTCGGTTCAGGAATGATGGTTGTTGGGTCGGAGTGTGGAGATAGGCCCTTCGGCCCACCTTTTCGATGCTGTCCAAGTTAGCATTCTGGGCTAGTCCCCATTTGCCTTGTATCCCACTAAACCATTGTTAGCCATATATTTGTTCAAATGCCTATTGCAAGTTGGAACTGCTTCTGCAGCTTCCTCTGGCAGCTCGTTCCTGACTAGGACGACCCTCTGAGTGGAAAAGGTTGCCCCTGAGATCCATCTTAATCGCTGCCCGGCAAACAATGTTGTCAACATTTTTGTTAATGATCTTAGCAGACTGAAGGGGCTGAGTGGCTTGTTTATGATCTAACCCTGTGGAGATTGAGTTCCACTGAAAGTGTGCTGTTCTTTAACAAAACACAAAGTGCTGGAGGAACTCAGCAGGTCAGGGATGGTCTGGTGAGAACGGTCAGTGTGTTTTGGGTCGGGACCCTTCAGATTGTGCTTTGCTCCAGGTGATGTGTCGGCCCCTACACTGGGCTGTGGTCCCGAGTGGGGGGGGGGGGGTGTTGTTCCACAGTTGTCACTGTGATCCTCTCTCTCTCTGCAGGTTAATGTGCCGAAGACCCGCAGGACGTACTGCAAGAAATGCCGCAAGCACCAGCCGCATAAAGTGACCCAGTACAAGAAAGGAAAGGACTCGTTATACGCCCAGGGTAGGTTTGCAGCAAATGTCCAGGACCGCAGAGTGTAACGTTACTACAGTGGGCTGAGTGCCAACTGTGTGCCAGCATTGAGGCCTTCGTGCCATGCCAGGGATTTCCTTTAGCAGATGGCACTCGAGGATTCATGAATACATACTGGTCTCCATTTACATGTCCCTTTGACTACTTTCTCATTCTTCCACTGCTCCTGTTCACTCCATGATCACGTTTACAGCTCATCCCATGGCCCCTGTTCAGACCATCACCCTCACCCTTTCCTGCAGTCTAACGAGCTTTTGTCTCCTTCCCACTTCTGATGCAGAACCATGAACGGTTCCTCTTCCCACAGACGTGACAGACTGCCGAGTGTTTCCTGCACTCAGCTGAAATGTCAGTCTTCTTGGGATTTACATCAGTCAGCTGTTGGAACAGAACAGCACCCGGACAGGCCCTTCAGCCCATCAAGTCTGCCCTGGCAAAAAAAATCTCCTCTGGCAAATCTCCTTTCCTCCTCTCATCCTAAACTATGCTCAGATAATGCCCATGCCGACAAGTAAGACTGTCGACTCTGTTTACATCCCATCATATCTGGTGTCACCTCAGCTTCAGACGCGCTGTAAAAACTATCCCAGTCTGTCCAACCTCTCCCTGCAGCTGACCGCTCTAATCCAGACAACATTATGCTAAACCTTTGCATTGGCTCCAAGGCCGCTACATCGTCCCGTTGGGGTGACTAGAGCTGTACACAATACTCCCAAATGTGGCCTCACTAAAGTTGTATAAAACTCCCCGTCCCTTCTATTCAATGTGCCTGATTTTTAACAACTCCTGGGGGAATATTAGTTTGCATAGCTGAATAAGGTTATTTACTGATCTGTGGGTTAGGGTTAACCCTAATGTATGGTAGAAACATAGAAAATAGGTGCAGGAGGAGGCCATTCGGCCCTTCGAGCCAGCACTGCCATTCAATATGATCATGGCTGATCATCTAAAATCAGGACCCCGTTTCTGATTTCTCCCCATATTCCTGGATTCCGTTAGCCATAAGAGCTAAATCTAACTCTCTTGAAAACATCCAGTGAATTGGCATCCACTGCCTTCTGTGGCAGAGAATTCCACAGATTGGGTGAACTTTGGGTGAAAATGTTTTTCCTCATCTCAGTCCTAAATGGCCTACCCCTTATTTTTAAACTGTGGCCCTTGGTTCGGGACTCCCTCAACATCGTGACATTTTTTCCTGCATCTAGCCTGTCCAGTCCTTTTATAATTTTATATGTTTCTATAAGATCCCCCTCATCCTTCTAAATTCCAGTGAATACAAGCCAAGTTGACCCATTCTTTCATGATGTGGGCTCTGCAGGATTGCCATGGTACCGCGTGTGACTTGTATGTGGGCTAATGCTCGCGTGGGATTGCTGTGTCTAACTGTATCTCCTCCCTCAGGTAAGCGGCGTTACGACAGGAAGCAGAGTGGTTATGGTGGACAGACTAAACCTATTTTCCGTAAAAAGGTAAGAGGCGCGTGCGTGTGTCCTCTCCATGCTATCGGTCCTCTCTTCCCCCCCCCCCCCCCCCGGCTGTCTGTGTGTGTGTCCACCACCTCCCCCCTCCCTGTGAGGGAGTGGCAGCTCCCGAGTTGTTACACCCACCCGACACTGAGCTGCCGCATGTCTGACCCTGACCCACCAGGGCAGGCTGATTGCGGCTTCACAGTGGCTGATGGAGTGGGCTGCTTTATACGTCCTGTTGGATCCAGGCACACGGGTGTGTGAGGCACAGCAGGCAGTACTGCTACCTCAACGCCAGTGACCCAGGTCCAATGCTGTCCTTGTCGTGCCGGTGTGGAATTTGCACGTTCCCATATTGACCGTGGTTTGCCCTCCAAGCTGTGTGGGTCAGTGGGTTCATTGGCCGCGGTGAACTGTCCCCATTGTACACAAACGAACCTCACTGCATCCCGGTTGGTACATGTGTCAAAGTACCAGACCATTGTGTGGGGGTGAAGTGCAATGTGAGGGAGTTGATGGGAATAAAAAAGCAAGAGGCTGCAGATGCTGCAATCCTGGGCTAAAAGAGGCAACAGGGTGCAGGAGTAGGCCATTCGGCCCCGTTCCATCACCGCCATTCAATGTGATCATGGTTGATCAGTACCCCGTTCTTGCCTTCTCCCCATATCCCCTGAGCTCTTTAAGAGCCCTATCTAACTCTCTTGAAAGTATCCAGAGTATCCGTTCCAAATGGCTTACCCCTTATTCTTAAACTGTGGCTCATGGTTCAGGGCCCCTGAGACAGGGAACTCGGTGGGTCAGGCAGCATCTGTGGAGAACAGGGATAGGTGAGGTTTTGGGTCAAGACCCTTTTTCTTCAGGTGTTGACTGCAGCACAGAAGGTGCAGGTGTTCATACTCTGCTGCAGGGTGTGTGTTTGCATCGTGGTGGTGAAGCTGCTCCTTGTCTGCTCCATCGGTGGTGGGCTCCATAAGGTGCAGGTGTTCTTTTCTCCGTGTGGTGTGTGTTTACCTCGTGACGTGAGGCTGACCTGCTCCTTACCTGCTGCTGTGGTCTTTGTGCTTCAGGCCAAGACGACCAAGAAGATCGTGCTGAGGCTGGAGTGTGTGGAGCCCAACTGCCGCTCCAAGAGGATGCTGGCCATCAAACGGTGCAAGCACTTTGAGCTGGGAGGAGACAAGAAGAGAAAGGTGAGTGCTCACCGTCAGCCTGTACATGTGGGGTGCTGGTGCCCACGGTTGGGTACAGTGTTTATATCCCTGACGGTCCCGGGATGTGTGGGTGGTGGTGACGGGACCGTGGGGGAGGGGGGCGCACAGGTGGAGCTCGGGACAGATTCCCGGGATTAGGGACTGGTTACCGGGGGAGGGGGCGGTTGCCGGGGGCAGGACCAGTTGCCGGGGGGAGGGGGCGGTGGCCAGGAGTAGGGGCGGTTAGCGGGGGAGGGGGCGGTGGCCAGGAGTAGGGGCGGTTACCGGGGGCAGGACCAGTTGCCGGGGCCGGTGCTCTTTTCTAAAGCCCTTCTTCTTGCTTTACAGGGCCAAGTCATCCAGTTCTAAATTGCATCCTCTGGTTTGTTGAGTTCACCGTCACAATAAAAGTCCTGTCTGTTGCTGGCTGTCTGTTATTGCACTGACCTACACGGCTGGCCACTGGGGTCTGGTCATCTGGGCACCAGGTGCTGGGTGGTGTCTGGCTGGGGGGGGGGGGGGGGTGAATATTGTGTACAGAGCTGGTCGGGGGGGTAGTTGGGCAGTATCCAGAGGGAGGGGGGGGTAGTGAACATTGTGTACAGAGCTGGTCGGGGGGGGTATAAGGTCCCAGGCGCACGGGTAGGACAGCGGGGGGGGGGGGGGTGATGAAGAGTGGGGTGAGTGAAGGCGTGGGGAGTGGCTGTGGGCGGTGGAAGGAGTGTCGGAGAAACAGCTGATGCTTTACAAGATTCTCAGTCTTGGAGAAACACAGCAGGTTGGGCAGCATCTGTGGGGAATGGAATGGTGACGTTTCAGGTTTTGTTTGCTGCTGACGGGTACTTTGCCAGCGTTGGTTTGCTCTGTCCATTGGTGATCCTTCACCCCTTCTCTGGTGGGACCTTGGCATCCGTTTCTCTCCCCACTGACCAGCCCAGCCCAGCGTTCCCTGCCATCCGTGTGCATTGGCTCAAGGCCCTTGTGATTGGGCTGATGGGTTACTGGAGAACTCCCTGAGGGGCAGAGGCTCAGTGGAAAGATGTGCCCACCCTACCTACCTGTGACTCCACTGTCAGGGCATTGTGTACTGTTTCTCCTCGACCCTGCGTCTCTACAACACTCCCTGTCTACCTGACTCCACTGTCAGGGCACTGTGTACCTGCACCAGATCCCTCGTCTCTGCAACACTCCCTACCTACCTGTGACGCCACTTCCAAGGCACTGTGTACCTGCACCAGATCCCTCGTCTCTACAACACTCCCTACCTGTGACGCCACTTCCAAGGCACTGTGTACCTGTTTCCTTGGTTCCTCTACAACCGTCCCCATGACCCTTCCACTTTATGGGTGGCACATTGGCGCAATTGGTAGATCTGCTGCCTCAGTGCCAAAGAGCTGGGTTTGATCCTGACCTCAGTTGCTGTCTGTGTGGAGTCAGTATGCTGTCCATGTGACTGCATGCGTTTTTTTCCAGATCCCAAAGACGCGTGGGTTTGTAGGTTAAATGACCTGTGCCAAATTGCCCCTAGTGTGTGGGCAGTGGATGAGAGAACCAGTATGAGGGGTCGGCGTGAATGAGAGAACCAGTATGAGGGGCCTTCGTGGGCCAAAGGGCCTGTTTCCAAACTCCATCTCGAAACATTCACTAAATGTCATGCCCTAGTTTGACCACCTCATTAAACTCCATTAACCACTCCTCAGCCCACAAGCCACTAATATGATTCTAGACTACCATCTTTATTGGGTACAGTACTTGTAAATAATAGCAGTCACAAGTCTTGCTTCATCCAAGAGCCAGTGTATGTTGCCCTCAGTAGGGGGTGGGAGATTGCAATCTTCACTTGGTCCGCCCTGTTTCGCCGAATGCAATCAACCCGGCGTGCACAATCAAATGGAACAAGTTGTTTTACAACTTTAGGCTGTGCACGCCATATGCTGAGCCACTTGCTAAATGCCAGCATCACCCAGACAGCAGTCGTTTCACACCCTGGGCTATAAATAAAATCCAATACATTTGCAGTTCTGACATCCAGAAATCAGGATTTAATTTAATCAGAATTAAGGGACGTTCTCTAAGGAAGGAGATGAAGAGAAATTTATTTTGTCAGAGGGCAGTGAATCTGTGGAATTCTTTGCCATAGAAGGCTGTGGAGGCTGTCAGTGGATATTTTTAAGGCAGATGGATAGATTCTTGATTAGTGCAGGTGTCAAGGGTTATGGGGAGAAGGCATGAGAATGTGGTTAAGGGGGAGATCGATCAGCCATGATTGAATGGCGGAGTAGACTTGATTGAAGTCACTGAGGGCAGAATTAGTTCTAAGGAGTATTTGGAATGTGACAGGAAGACTTCATCCAGTGTCTGTTGGTGAATGTGTACAAAGAGACTGCAAATGCTGGTGTACACCGAAGATAGACACGAAATGCTGGAGTAATTCAGCGGGTCAGGCAGCATCTGTGGAGAACATGGATAGGTGACGTTTCACAGAATGCTGGAGTAACTCAGTGGGTCAGGCAGCATCTGTGGAGAACATGGATAGGTGACGTTTCATAGAATGCTGGAGTAACTCAGCGGGTCAGGCAGCATCTGTGGAGTAAAGGAATAAGTGACGTTTCAGGTCAGACTGAGTCTCCAGCATTTAGTGTCTACTATTGTTGGTGATGGTGCCCCAACACACCAGGTGACGTGCACACACTTCCTCCTCCCCTCACCTGTGTAGATGTTCATTGTCGTGTGTACCGTGGTACAGTGAAACACTTTTGTTGCCTGTTAACCAGCCAGTGGAAAGACTTTTGAAGACGTTCTTTTGAAACCAAGTGTAGCAGGTTCACTGGCCAGTATTTGTAGTGACAGATTATTATATTGTTCAAGGATTTTTTCCTCTAGCCACTATGATTGAAGGCGGGTAAGGAGATTTAGTTACGTATCCACGAGCTCTCCACAATACTGTCCAAAGATAAATCTTCCAAACACAGTCTCCTGATTCATAGTTTATTGTAGTAGTAAAAACCAAAGATCCTCTAGCGGAGCAAGATAGACCACTCCTGCTAAATGCAATGGGCTGACGTGTAGTAAACAACAGAGCAGAATGTGGGCCTTTTTTTCATCCATTTCAGCGACCTGACCCAACCCGACCCCCAGTGTAATCAACGTTGCGGGGAACAGTGTTAATAAATTATAATTCTGAAAATGAGGAGAAGATTTTTCCCAAAGAACTTTTATTTTTACGAGGCTGCTTCCGTAACCGATTTCCGTCTCCGCACTAGTTATCTTTGCTCCGCTACGGGATCTTTGGTGCGGAGACGGAAGCCGGTTACGGAAATGGGGCCGAAAATTACCCACGAATCTGCCCATGACCGTACTACGTCTTTTTTGTCAAGTGGTCTATCTTGCTTGCTGCAGGATCTTTGGTAAAAACAGTGAGATATTCATCCAAATATACTTGTTTAAGTACATTTTGATCTTACTCGGTCAAACTTGTGCATGGTAGAAAGCTGTGACCTCCCTTATGCTTCTTCAAGGCTGAAACTAAAAACTACTAATGCGTCTGTGTGAAAATCCCAGCCACTAACACACCTCTGCCTATGTCATAAATCCCTCCCACGTCATTACAGGTAGATAACATTTAAAGGTAACTAGTTATAGTAATAACATACTGAGTTAAACTAAATGGCCACTACAGTATTGAACAGCTCTACTGTAACATGTGAATGAAAAGCAGGTTGCGGCTTTAATTGGGGCAACATCCAGTAAAGGCCGGAGTGTCGGATGAATGGGTTGTATTGAGACCAGAGTCCGTGTAACACACACACACACGACCCCACCCCCCCTTCCAGAACCTTGGAGAAGAGGGGTTCCTGCACAGACCAACAGGAGAGTGGACAGATCGCTCCTTCCACTGGAAGGGAAAATGAATTGTCTGAGGTAACAACCCACTGGCAAATAAAGCTCAAGACAAGAATATAAAGTCAATAAAACATTTATTAAATCTTATACGGTCCTTACTGAACAGCAGTGAGCATGAGGGCTGAATGGCCTGCTCCTGCTAGTACATGTTCTGTGTGAGAATGGTCATTTTTCTCTAAAACAGTCACTGCAAATCATTTACAAAACATTATTCATTTAAAAAAAAAACATCAAGTGACATGAACCGATCATCGATAAATCACCCTCTCATCAATAAGTGGCTGCTCCTGGTGTTGGTGCACCGGGCACTCGGGCGGGAGATGGGGCATTTACACACCAACTGCCTCCCCCAACATGCGGGGAAAGTGGTCGGGAGCCGGTCAAGCCCTGACCCCCACCCCCCACACACACACACACACATGGACCCCCTCCGGGAACCTGTTACTGCAGAGGTAGATAAAACCAGAGGGACCTTCCACATCCAGGGAGCACAAGGAACACTGCCAGGGAGCAGTGCAGGCAGTCACCGGCTGGTTACAGACGCGCTCTTGAATCACCAACAGCTGTTCACTGTACCTCGGTACATGTGACACCAAACTAACCAACCCATGGGATCGAGGCCCAATGGGGATAGCATAGGCAAGATGGGCTGAATGGCCTGTTCCCGTGTTGTACGGCTCTGGGAATGTACCTGATACCCTGGCGGTCTGACCCAGAGCACACGCGTGTCCACCCAGGCTGTCACGTTACATAAAATCATACCTCTGATTCTACCGTCAATCCCCGATTCTGATGCTCAATAAAGAGTGGTTTTTGCTATCAAATTAACACTGATTCTGGATCCCGCGATCAATCACATTCACATCCCAGATTGTGACACCAATTACAAAGCTTGTTCGTGGGATGAGAGATATAATCCCCTCCCCCCCAGATACGACCACTGTACCAGGGAAATGCCCAGGTGGTGGCGTGTGAAGGGTTAACACGGTTACTGTTGCTGCACCATGCATCGATGGTCACTGGTGGGCTGCACTGGTTGACACAGGAGCAGGATGCATGGGTGCAGGGCTATCACAGCCTGGAGCCGTGTTGCCGGGGGCTGTGCAGTAGCTGGGGCTGGGGGCTGTGGGGGAAGACTGTGAAGAGGACAGTGCCGGTGGGATTTACCCACAGCTCGACCACCGAGGTCATGGCCTTGATTCCACGGAACTGGAAGGTGGGCAGGATCTGAGTGACCAGACACCTCTCCTGACAGGCCTTGCCTTCGTCCAGCCCGAACATCACCACCGAGAACTTCTGTGGCCCGCCGATCTCCGCCCGGTTGACCACGGCGTAGGCAAAGCCACCGCCGGATAGTGGCCGCGACCACAGCTCAAAGTTACCTTGCTGCAGGGCAAAGGTCACACAGTCAGACCGGGGTCACATCCACCGCCCACTCACCCACATACGACAGAGGAGAGTCTAGCCCAGAGTGTCACAGACATAGAAACATACAAAATAGGTGCAGGAGGAGGCCATTCGGCCCTTCGAGCCAGCACCGCCATTCTTTGTGATCATGGCTGATCGTCCCCTATCAATAACCCGTGCCTGCCTTCTCCCCATATCCCTTGACTCCACTAGCCCCTAGAGCTCTATCTAATTCTCTCTTAAATCCATCCAGTGACTTGGCCTCCACTGCCCTCTGTGGCAGGGAATTCCATAAATTCACAACTCTGGGTGAAAAAGTTTTTTCTGACCTAAGTCTTAAATGTCTTTCCCCTTTATTCTAAGACTGTGGCCGCTGGTTCTGGACTCGCCCAACATTGGGAACATTTTTCCTGCAACTAGCTTGTTCAGTCCTTTTATAATTTCCCATCCACCTCCCGGCTCACTCACGGCTGGGAGAGTCTAGCCCAGAGGGGTTCAACCTCTGTCCTGGGGGGGGGGGGGGGGAGGGGGTGTGACATATAAGATTGTTAAGGGTTTGTACACGCTAGAGGCAGGAAACATGTCCCAGGTGTTGGGTGAGTCCAGAACCAGGGGCCACAGTTTAAGAATAAGGAGTAAGCCATTAGAGCGGAGACGAGGAAACACTTTTCCTCACAGAGAGTGGTGAGTCTGTGGAATTCTCTGCCTCAGAGGGCGATGGAGGCCGGTTCTCTGGATACTTTCAAGAAGGAGCTAAATAGGGCTCTTAAAGATAGCGGAGTCAGGGGATATGGATCCATGATCACATTGAATGGCGGTGCTGGATCGAAGGGCTGAATGGCCTACTCCTGCACCTATTGTCTATTGACTGTGGGGGAGGGGTGGGTGTGACTGTGGGGGGGGAGGGGTGTGTGGTGTGTGACTGGAGGGGTTGGGGTGTGGTGTGTGACGGTGGGGGGAGGGGTTGGGATGAAGGGGGGGAGGGGTTGGGGTGGGGGGGGTGTAACTGTGGAGGGGGTGGGGTTGGGATGAAGGGGGGACGGGTGGGGGTGTGTAACTGTGGAGGGGGGTGGGGTGGGGTTGGGATGAAGGGGGGAGGGGTGGAGGGGGTTGGGGTGTGTGACTGTGGGGGGGGGGTGGGGGGGGAGTATACCTCACCTTGCTGACGCGCTGGCCCTGTACCCCCAGCGGGTCCTGGTTGATGGCGATGACATACCGGTTCTGGAGCAGGGATTTAGACCGGGGGTCGATGAGCCGCAGATCGTTGGACATGAGGAGAGGGGCGGCCATTACTGCCCACAGAGCCATCTGTGTCACCTGCTGCTCCATGCTCAGCCCAAAGTTGCCGATGATCAGCTGCAGGCAAACGGGCAATTGGGTTACATGGGGTGGTCACAGGGGTCAGGGGGTAACTAGGGTCACAGGGGCCGGGGGGTAACTGGGGTCACAGCGGTCAGGGGGTAACTGGGGTCACAGCGGTCAGGGAGGTAACTGGGGTCACAGGGGTCGGGGGGTCACTGGGGTAGGGGGTCACAGGGGTCGGGGGGTAATGGGTCACAGGAGTCGGGGGGTAACAGAGGTCAGGGGTAACTGGGGTCGGGGGTCACAGGGGTCGGGGGTAACGGGTAGGCGGTGTGGTGGATTGGGAGAGGGACAGATCAGGCAGGGGGAGCTGGGGGGGGAGGGGAGAAAAATCAGCTGCCCCTCCCCCATGCCCACTCACCATGTCGGGGTCATTCCAGCCGCCAGGCCCAGCCGCGGGCACCAGCGTGCTCTGGTGGTCAGCTGTCCAGTCAATGATGTGGGCCAGAGATCCCCACGAGTCACTGATGTCCCCGTAGTTCCTCCACTGGTTACAATGGATCCTGATGTCCGTGTAGTTGGGCTGGGGGGGCATAGACAGATCACACACTCCCTTCTCAATCCCCCCTCACTACCCTTCCCTCTCCCCACGCTCCCTCCCCTCGCCTCCTCACTGCCCTCTCAACCCCCCTCACTACCCTTCCCTCTCCCCACGCTCCCTCCCCTTGCCTCCACACTCCTCTTTGAACCCCCCTCACTACCCACCCCTCTCCCCACGCTCCCTCCCCTCGCCTCCTCACTGCCCTCTCAACCCCCATCACTACCCACCCCTCTCCCCACGCTCCCTCCCCTCGCCTCCTCACTGCCCTCTCAACCCCCATCACTACCCACCCCTCTCCCCACGCTCCCTCCCCTCGCCTCCTCACTCCTCTCTCAACCCCCCTCACTCCCCTCCCCTCTCTCCATGCCCCCTCTCCTCGCCCCACTCCCCCTCTCCACACCCCCTCTCCTCGCCCCCGCATCCCCTCTCGTCTCATCTCCCCTCCCCCACCCCGTCCCCTCTCCTGTTCCGCAGGGTTGGGGAATCAAGATCCGGAGACCATAAATCATTTCACACATTGGGAGGTGGGAGCAGGGAGCAACCACTTGAGGCAGGTACATGGACAGGACAGGGTTGGAGGGATGTGGGCCAAACGCGGGCAGGTGGGACTAGTGTAGATGGGGCATGTTGGTCGGGGTGGGACTAGTGTAGATGGGGCATGTTGGTCGGGGTGGGACTAGTGTAGATGGGGCATGTTGGTCGGGGTGGGACTAGTGTAGAAGGGGCATGTTGGTCGGGGTGGGACTAGTGTAGATGGGGCATGTTGGTCGGGGTGGGACTAGTGTAGATGGGGCATGTTGGTCGGGGTGGGACTAGTGTAGACGGGGCATGTTGGTCGGGGTGGGACTAGTGTAGATGGGGCATGTTGGTCGGGTGGGACTAGTGTAGATGGGGCATGTTGGTCGGGGTGGGACTAGTGTAGATGGGCATGTTGGTCGGGGTGGGACTAGTGTAGATGGGGCATGTTGGTCGGGCAGGTGGGACTAGTGTAGATGGGGCACGTTGGTCGGGCAGGTGGGACTAGTGTAGATGGGGCATGTTGGTCGGGGTGGGACTAGTGTAGATGGGGCATGTTGGTCGGGGTGGGACTAGTGTAGAAGGGGCATGTTGGTCGGGGTGGGACTAGTGTAGACGGGGCATGTTGGTCGGGGTGGGACTAGTGTAGACTGGGGCATGTTGGTCGGGGTGGGACTAGTGTAGATGGGGCATGTTGGTCGGGGTGGGACTAGTGTAGATGGGGCATGTTGGTCGGGGTGGGACTAGTGTAGATGGGGCATGTTGGTCGGGGTGAGGAGTTGGGCTGAAGGGCCTGTTTCCATGCTGTGTGAATCTGACACAACACACCACATGGTTACATCATGCCTAACACACGGTTACATCGTGCCTGAGGGGAGGGGGAGGGTGGGGATGAGGAGGGGGGGGGGGTGAGGGGAGGGAGGGGGATGAGGGGAAAGTGGGGAGTGGGGTGAGGGAGGGTCCCTACCTGTACATAGGGCCACAGGTAGAAGGGCCACTCACAGGAGTAGACGATGTGGCGCCCAGTCTGGTTCAGGGCCACAGACATGTTCCTGTAGCCTGTGGACACAGCGTGCAGAGCAGGTTAAAGCTGCCCCTCGCCCCCCCCCCCCT